>NC_092698.1:6333933-6601433 GCF_964275005.1 Diadema setosum
GTCATTATTGTCATCACTCACATCAGTATAGTTATTTTTGTCATTGTCAATATGTCTATTGATATTTATCATATTTTCTAGAAATTATACTTGATTGTAGTCATTCATCATGATTATTGCCATTATTATCATTAATTAATATTATGATTTATCATTATAATTTTTGTTATTATTACTATTATTAATATCGTGATTATCATTATCATTTTTGTTATTATTATTATTGTTACTATCTCATTGTCATTATTGTAACTGTTATTATTATCATTAACACCATCAATCATCATTTATCATTATTTGTTTCTCAGGATGGCAACTTGCTGGAGGTGGTGGAGATCAGCGTGACGGAGCAGGAGAAGAGGACGGGTACCACGGCGATGGGGATGAAGGATGTCTTCACCGTCTATCTCGTCGAGACAGGGTAGGTGCAGGAGAAACAGCCAAATGAACAACCTAATCATTCAAAGGAATCGTATAGTTTTGGTTAAGACCTAACTTCACGTTTCTATAATTTTTTAGTGAGATGACGAGAAACCTCTGATGAAATGTGAAAGAACATGTAATTCCAAGAGGAGTTCACCCTTTATTTGATGAAAATTGGTTTTGAAATGGCTGAGATATCCAAAACAGAGTGATCCTATCAAAAGGTGGGACCCACGTTTTCTTACGATCGCTTTGATGTCCCCGCCGAACGAGTTCGAGCAGGGGACTATGAAACGGGCTCCGTACGTGTGTGTGTCCGTGTGTGTGTCCGTCCGTGTGTGCGTCCGTGTGTGATCAAAATCTTCAATTTGCTACTTCTCTGTCATTTATGAGCCAATTTTGGTTCTGTTTGCTTTATATGATAGCACTATGTGGGAGCTTTGAAACTTCTACACAGAATTTCATTTGTGACCTTTGACCTTGACCTTTGACCTATATTGTACATTTTGCTACAAAATGCTACTCCTTCGCCATTTCTAACCCGATTTCGATTTCGTTTGCTTTATGTGATGGCACTAGTTGAGGGCTTCAAAACTTCTACACAGAATTTTGACCTTTGACTTCTTTGACCTTTGACCTTGATTTTTTGACCTGTATTGTACATTTTGCTACAAAATGCTACTCCTTCGCCATTTCTAACCCGATTTTGATTCCGCTCACTTTATGTGATGGCACTAGGTGAGGGCTTCAAAACTTCTACACAGAATTTTGACCTTTGACTTCTTTGACCTTTGACCTTGATTTTTGACCTATATTGTACATTGGCTACAAAATGCTACTCCTTCACCATTTCTAACCCGATTTTGATTCTGTTTGCTTTATGTGATGGCGATACGTAAGGGCTTCAAAACTTCTTCATAGAATTTTGACCTTTGACTTCTTTGACCTTTGACCCTGATTTTTGACCTGTATTGTACATTTTGCTACAAAATGCTACTCCTTCGCCATTTCTAACCCGATTTCGATTCCGTTTGCTTTATGTGATGGCACTAGGTGAGGGCTTCAAAACTTCTACACAGAATTTTGACCTTTGACTTCTTTGACCTTTGACCTTGCTTTTTTACCTTTATCGTACAATGGCTACAAAATGCTACTCCTTCGCCATTTCTAACCCGATTTCGATTCCGTTTGCTTTATGTGATGGCAGCAGGTGAGGGCTTCAAAACTTCTACACAGAATTTTGACCTTTGATTTCTTTGACCTTTGACCTTGATTTGTGACCTGTATTGTACATTTTGCTACAAAATGCTACTTCCGGCGGGGACATATATTATGCACCGCGTAAATTCTACTTTTCCTTGTTTTACTTTGTTTTTAGATGTCTCAGTCATTTGAAAGCCGATTTTCATCAAATAAGCTTTGAATTCCTCTTTGAATGGTATGCTCTGTACTGGTTTCTAGGTGTCTCACGAAAAGTTGAAAGCCCAATCCTTATCTCCACCAATACTATATCATCCCTTTAAGCTGACTGTTCTATCACGTGATGTGATGTGCCTTGTTGGTGCTTTTTTGCAGATACTGTACAACCAGAAACATTTGTGGCTTGAAATTTTCGTAAATTGGAGCCAATGTCTTTTTTTTGCCGTGTGAAATTTTTCCCAATTTCCTGTGGCATTCAATGCACAGATAGTAACTTTTGTGTGCATTTTACTTATCGCGAATCTTGGCTTTCTCGCGAAATTTGTGGAAGTTTCTTGCTCACAAAAATTTCTGATTTTACAATAACTGATTGTAACCTAATGCAAACCATGATGGTCACCCATATCATTTCAGTGCATGTAGTTAATAGTCCACCTCACTAGTTACTAGTATTCTGTTTACATTTGATGTGTGACATGTCAAATTTCTTAAGATAGGATATTTAGATAAGAAGTAAATTGGAGAAAGCTATTAAGCAGTTGAATATAGTTTTGACAAAAAAAAAAAATGTTTATTTAATGATGGGTAGTGTTTAAAGCAAGAGGTGGCATGTGCATTTCTGGTTATTTAAATCCAGAAGTCTGTCTGAAAATTGACTGACGATTTTATGTAGTATATTCATCCATTTGGCATTTCGTAATAAAAAAAAAAATACTTAATTGCGTGGTCAGTGTATGATATAGATCTTGTGCCATTCTCTCTCTCTGCACAGAAAACAATATTGATGCAATCTTTTAATAAAAAGATATTAAAGATCAGAAAAGGATAAACTCATGGGTCTTTCTCAGTAGCATTTCAGGAAGTCATTCTGGAGTTATTAAAGAAGATTGTCAATCATCTAGTCATTATGGGGAGCAGGTTTGGAAGAGGTAATAAATTATGATTCTCACAAATAAAGCTACCGCTTGCCCAGGCCGGGATACTTCATCCCTGGGCCTCAGGAATGATTATGGAGAATCGGGGATGATTGATTTTTAACATTTCTTATGTCCTGCAATCCTCGTAAGGTAATAACGACTCAATCCAATCACTGCGGGGCCGTGTAACTCTAGCCATCACGTGTATAAAGTGAGCGCTCTCACTCCGAGACACGCCAACGTCTCCTCCACTATGTTTCAGCATGCATACCCAACATGTAGTCTCCTGTACCAGGCACTTGCATTAATGATTGATGATGGTAACTGGCATCTCATTGACTCTCTAGCCTTTTCCCCCAGGTGCCTCAATCCTTTCAGTGTAGATTGCTCATGTCCCCCAATCGATCAATTTATGTTCATTATATGGTCATTTTCTTTGAGAGCATCCTGAGTTTTAGGGCTTTGTCTCCTCCTCCCCCCCCCCCCCCCAAAGTGCCTCAAATAATGCTGTTGCATGTACAGGGCTTAGCATTTATACACACTGTTCTGTTTTACACAAAGATTTCCACATGTTCCACCGTCGAGTAGCACAATACTAGCAGTGTGGCTTAAATGAAAGCTGTTTGCGGTTGCATGTGGCTGCATTTGAGGGAGTGTGGATGCTGGGGAATATAAATTTGATTGTCTGACGATGGGTGCATCTCAAAAAAGCTGGAACGAAAGCGTCGGTGAATGATTTAGCTCTCCCAACCTGTTTACAATCTCCCCCTCCCCCCTCCCTTGCTCTCTCTGATACACACGTTGTAGGTACATGTATCTACGATATCTTTGCCTCGCTCTCTCAGTATCTTTCTGTGCCCATTTCTTGTATTAATTGTGTTTCTCCAACTGCCACTCTCTTTTTGATCTTTCTCATATTCCCGTAATCATTTCTTGTCTTTATCATTGTCTGTCTGTCTGTGTGTCTGATTCTCTCTCCATTTCTTTATATCCCTCACTCTATCATATCTATCTCTCCCTCTGTTTCTATGTACAGTTTAAACCTGTCTATAGAGGCCACCCAAGGGAGCAAAAAAAGTGGCTGTTGTAGACAGGTGGTCGCTATAGACAGGTTCTTTACCATGCTTTTTCTCTCGGAGGGAATTGCTTTAGCGATCGTATACGGCAGATGGCCGCTATAGACAGGTAGTTGGCAAAGACAGGTTTGACTGTATTTATATTATGTTTCTGTGCATCCGTCTGTCTGTTTTTCTTACCCTCTTTCTGTATAACTGTGCCCCCAATTTGTCTCTCTGTCTGTCAGTTTGTCTCTCTATATATATCTTTCTTTTTTTCTCTCTCAGTTTCTCCCTCTGCCTTCTGTTTTTATCTCACTCCCTCCCTGAGTGATTGCGATGTATTGCCGAGGCTTGGGAACCTGCTGCAGCGGTGCATCTCATTAGTGATATATATTTGCCGATCGAGGGGCTGCTCCTGTAGGGGTATCACGTGCCCAGATTGGCTTGGGGCTCACCGAGTGGCAGCGAGAGCCTTCAACACATGATATCACTGCCTTAGCTGAACACCAGCAGCCTTTGGGAACCAAAATCAGTGTCATAAGAATAATTTTTGACAAACTTAACATTCCTTTTATTTATTTATTCATTTACTTAATTGGGGGAGAGGCTGTTTCTGTATGTATTGTTTAATGCCGTATATCCACATGTCAGATTTTTGTTTCAGCTGAAGATCAGACTCATATCAATACATTTTTTCCTTCCAAATCTAATATTCCTTCTAAATCCCTCAACCATTCTTCTTTCATTTGATGATCTGGACATTTCCTTTGATTTCACCTCCTTCTATTTTTATTTTTTTTTATAACTTTTTGTGATGCATTTTTCAATTGTAAGATCTTGAAATGTCCACAGCCTTTTGTGCAGTACCCATCAAGTTTGTGTAGTCAGTTGGTCAAAGTTGTCGTTATAGTTCCTGAATGTCCAACTGTTATCAATAACATATATTCTTCTTCTTGATCACCACTACACTTCTGCCTCAGATAAAGTCATGATGACATTGCAGTGTATAATTAACCATCGAGAACAGGCTGATTTTGCTACCAAATGCATTTCCCGTAGATGCCTGTCTGAGTATCAGATACTCGGGGGACCAGTCTTTAGTAGGTTAATTAATCATGCCAACGTCTCATGTTCAACTTGATGTTACAGCAGGGTCAAGGATGACTCCAACATGTCCAAGCTGGCCATGGGCTCATCCTCTCTGTGGCGGAGGTACAGTGAGTTTGAGCTGCTCCGTAACTACCTGGTGGTCACCTTCCCACACGTTGTCGTGCCGCCCCTGCCTGAGAAAAGGGTGAGAATAAGAATTTTCCAAAATGATACCAGTGTTTGACAATTCTCTGAGAAAATCTTTGAAAGATAGCAAGATAGATCAGTCAAGCTGTCAAATATTTGAAAGAATTTGGTATTTGTCAACTTGCAATCTTGCATCATATCTGATTGGCTGACACACATGTTCAAAGTTCTGATTTCCCATGAATAACTTAATGTTAATGAAGAACTTGTTATAAACATGTTGAAGAGCTGTAGTTTAAAAACATGTTATTGTCTGTTCTTACTGATATTTATCAAATAAACATTAGAATACCTTGTATACCAAAGTATGATTTGGCTAGGTTTTGTTATCAAGGCCTGTTTTATGGCACTCTGTGCATGTACTTGAGTGTGTTTACAAGCAAAGTTAATAAGGTGGAGTTCCTGAAAATTGCTGAAGATCTCATGTAATTTAGAGACTGTATCAAACTGTAATGAAAACCATTCAGCAGTGCTATTGTGACTGCTTGTATTTAATCTTTGTCTGAAATATTGTTTCTTCTCTTGTAGTAAACTTTCTTGCATGCGTGGCCGTACTGTTCGATGTGTGCCGTGATAACATTGTGTTGTTTGAAAACATTGTTGAGCAAAGTGAAGTTGAATAATGTTTTAATTCCTTCTTTTTTTCTTTTTTTTTTGCCTGTGGATTTTCCCAAACAAAACTTTGGCACATCTGGTACACACATTTGCTACTAATGTTAAGACCTATGGATGGAACAAACTTTTCATGGCCCATGTTAAGCAAACAGTGTGAGTGTTATGATACCTTTGTAATGTGGTGTACAAAATTGAAGGAATTGTGTTCCAGTGTGAACATCTGTTTGACTCAGTAACCAAGTACTCAGCAATAAACTCAGCATGACTCTTTGAACAATTTGTGAAGTAGATGTGCACAGAATTTGCTGTTTAGATTTAATCCTTCAATTTTTGTACCCAATATCTTAAAATGTGGGAGATTGCTTTGGTATATTTTGTGGAAAATTAAAGAATATGGTAATGAAAGGCCACTGACCACAAAGCTTCTCTAAGAGCAGTTTGTATTGGTGCTTGCTGCTGGGGCCAAGAAAAAAGAGTTATGATTAATCAAAATCTGACTGTTCATTGGGTTCTTTGCTATCACTGAGACAATGCTCTACATGTTAAGGAAAGTTTATACTGTTTCAGCATATTTTATTAAACATAATCTAAGTTTCTGCACTAATTTGACTGAGTACGTGTGATAAACAGAGCAAAACACTGAGACTTTGAAATACCAAAGGCTCTTTATTCACGTAAACAGCTTCTAATTAAACCAAATGAGCACAAATGGGACATTAATGCCAAACAGAATTAATGGATTCACTGCCCTTTAAGACAAATGATGTATAATTACGATGGGGGCCGGTCATTATTGCTGGGATCCGTGCTGCGGAATCGCACATACACAGTGTGTGTAAAATAGGGAATAGCCACCGAAGGACAAAAGGAGTGCATGTACATGTATGTCCGTAGAATATAAATTCCGGTTCGTTTTAGTGCTTTTAAACTTTTTTCCCCTTTTAACACTATGTCGATCACAGAAAGGTTAAATGTGAACTCATTAGGGTTCTGTACATACACTCTGTAATGGGATACTTCAGGCAACCTAGAAAATGCTTGTGGCTTGCTATTATCAATGTCCTCTCAGGTTTTTGATTGATAATGTGTTCTCCTGTCAGTGTTTAATTACTGAGTAGTGGTCTTCTTTCTCTCTCTCGCCCTTTCTGTATGGAGATGCATTTTCCCTTTCTGTATCAAATGACATATTTACATCTACTTGTATGTCAATTCTCTACTAAAAACAAAGCTTCACGCCAAGAACTTGGCTCCCTGTGTATTAAGTATGTGATACTCAATCTCCTTAATTTCTCCACTTTGTTAAGCATATTTTATTTCAAAGATGAATTTCATGCAGTTTGCATTTTCAGTAGCCTTAGGTGGATATTTATACCCCCGCCAAACGAAGTTTGAAGGGGGTATATAGGAATCAGCGGACGGTCGGGCGGTCGGGCGGTCGGTCGGTCGGGCGGTCGGTCCGTTGCAAATCTTGCGTCGCGAACTACTTCCTCAGTTTTCAACCGATTCCCATAAAACTTGGCACAGATGTGTGCCTTGGGTTGTAGATGTGCAAGACGTATTTTTTGACAGTACCCAAAAGTACGTTGCCATGGTAACGGCATATTATGGGCAAAAATGGGTACAAATCTTGCGTCGCGAACTCCTCCCACAGTTTTTCATCAATTTTTATGAAATTAGGTACAGATGTTCATCTGAATATGTTAATGTGCAAGACACATATTTCCGCAGTGGCAAAAAGTGCGTTGCCATGGTAACGGCATGTTATTGGTAAAATATAGGGCAAAATGCTTCATGGCAAAACTGCTTCATCAGTGTTCTTCCAATTCTCATGGAATTCATATTGAATGTTTGTCTTAGGATATAGGTCAGCATGACACATTTCTTGACAGTGACAAAAAGTATGTTGCCATGGTAACAGCTCACATATTATGAGCCAAAATGATGGAAAATTTTGTGTTGCAAACTACTTCCTCAGTTTTTGCCCAATTTCCATGAAACTTGGTACAGATGTGTGCCTTTGGTTGTAGATGTGCAAGACGCATTTTTCGACAGTACCCGAAAGTACGTTGCCATGGTAACAGCATATTAATGGCAGAAGATCAAGGAAAGATCTTGCGGATTTAACTACTTCCTCAGTTTTTTGACCAAAGCTTATGAAATGTTGTTTGGCGGGGGTATAACCAGTCGCTGTAGCGACATTTCTAGTTTATTATGACTCTGAGGTATTAAAAAGCCCCACAAAACATGCATTATCTCTACTCACCAGGCTATTGGAATTCATGGTGATTATTTACCTAAAGGCAATTGTTAATACTTTCGTCATACTTACAGTTAGACCTACCCAAAATTATTCTTTAGATGTTCTTGTTGTCATTATCACTGTCATTATCATTGTTATAGTCAGATAGTAGTTTCATTACAATCATCGGTATGTTTAATAATCATGGGCTCTTATAATGCAGTGATTCATCATACATGTATGCTGCAGTGAATACATTCTACAGAAACATAGAGAGTGACTTGTGATTCACACTTTGAGACAGGGAATTGAAAGTTTGTCTTGAATTGATAGTAACTTATATCAATCAATATCAATCAATCAATCAATAACTACTTGTACATATACAATATATAACATCATTCAACATTATGTAACAGGGGCGGATCCAGGAATTCCATAAAGGGGAGGTGCCTTAACAAACTTAAGGGGGAGGGGCCTATGTGCCCCTCACCCCATTTTTCCTTTTATTTCTTTTGTTTTAAGAAAAAATAAAGAGGGGGCGCATGCCCGGTGCGCCCCCTCTGGATCCGCCACAAATTACAAAAATTGTACATTAAATGTAATTAGTTGTTATCTGTTGGCGAGATCTGATGAATGTGTGACAAAACCAATTTTCCATGCCATGATTTTATACATGATTTGGACAAATAAAGAAATGAAATGAAAGTGTATATCAATACACACACACACACATATACATACATGTCTTATATACAGAAGAAGTAAACATCCAGTTATGTGTCAGTTTGGGAGAAAGAGGTAAAAAGGGGGAAAAAACAAGAGCCTCAAATGAAGCTAAAAAAGACAGAGACTCCGTGCAGTACGTTGCACCTGTGACATGTGAGAGTGTTAGCATGTAAGGTTGCTGGCCTGACTAGGGGCTGTGACGGCCAGCCAGGGGGACATCAATATTTACAAGTGCCGCAGCTTGTGTGTGTGTGTGGGGTGGGGGGGGGGGGGGGAGGGGGGGTGGGGGGGTTGGGGGGATGGGGGAGGGGCGGCTGGTACAGTGCTCAAGGAAGAAGAGGGAGGAAAAGTCTTTTCTGCTGGAAATTATATGTATGCTATCATTGGCATGTCACAGAAAGAAGAAAATTAAATCACGTAAAATCCTTGTTACTTTTTTGAAAAATGGAAGAAATGGAATTTGAAAAATTTAACATGCAATCTTATTCTTTTATCGGCCAGATTTGTTCAATCAACAAAAATAAAAAGCAGGTATTTTCATTAGCATGTATATTGTATGTCTGTGGTGTACACACCAGTTTGTACAATTTAGAGTCATGTGTGGATTCTATTTGTATGTAATAATCAACCATCAGAAACAAAAACAAGTTAAACTAGTTAATCCCAAGTTGTTACAGCAGGAAATTTTATAGTTGGTTGTGGAGATGATACTCATCATTTAAAGTGGGTTGCAAGTACAATGTATACAGTTCTAAATCCAATCACATTAATGTTCAGCACATAATGTGTAAACAAGCGGACTTTGTGACAGTATCATAACATTGTGTCACCTCAATTTACATCATCAACTCAGTCAACTACCTTACGATATTGCAATCTAGTACTATAATGTATACGAAATATGTTTTGGGATGTTTCATGGCTATTCAATAAAAATCATTTGATTTTTAATTTCACAAAATACATTTTTTTTCATCAGTTATATAATTAAACTAGCAGAGTAATGCAGAATGTCAGAGGACATTTTATGGCTGTTTTTAAGCAAGTGTCGTTTGTTCTCGCATATCATGAATTACAGATGGTAATGTTTCAATCAAGTGAAATACTACATACCATGTGAAAATGTTTCAAGGCTGTTTGATGACAAAAACAAAGTTCCGTGCATTTGTTTAATCTTGCAATTGACAGATGATGGCGATGTGGCAGCAGCTGTCCACTGTGGACAACTTTGACGCTGACTTTGTGGAGCGCCGGCGTGTGGCCCTGGAGGGGTTCCTGCAGCGGGTGGCTGCCCACCCCTTGCTCTGCCAAGATGAGATCTTCCATGGCTTCCTGCAGGAGGCAGATGGATGGAAGGAGAAGGTGCATTCCACTGGCTTCCAAATCAAGGTGAGGTCATGTTCACTCTTCTGGAGGGACTGCCTGAGAGAGCCAAAGCAAGATAGTATTGAAGTTGAAACTGTGCAGTTTTGGCAATTTACTGTAAGCATTGAAAAAGAACAAGTCTTTCAGTAGCAAAACTTAAAGGTAGGGAATCCCATTTGCATGCCTTAAATGAAGAGTTGTGTAAACACAGTGGTATGTTGAAGAGAGTATCATTTTAGAAACTCCCATAAAGTATTGAAAGTGGAAGGTAACATTTAGTACATTTTTATTGACCGTTAAATTTTGAATTGAATTCTTTTCGGGGCTCACCGTAAATTCCAGTACATTACTTGGCTACCTTTGCAGACCCATGCACTGCATGTGTGTCCATCATGTATATTTTGTGAATAAAGTTCATCAAAACTTACAAACATTTCTATATACATTCTTGCCACACACTCTATATGTTATTACATCAGCTCTTATACTTTTAGATTTGTGTTTATAGATAAAAAATACAGAAGACTGCAACAAAAAGGCTTAAGTGTGGCTGACACACAGAACTACTGAGTAGTTGAGTTTTGTGCATTATTCAAATTGTAGATAACTGTTGACTTCCAAATTTCTAAGCAGTGGCCTAAACAAGTCCCCTGAGGTTCATATTTAATGTTTTGCTGCATTTTGGGAGTTCTGTAAAAGGTATCCCCTACCTTTAAGACAAAACATATCTCGAGTTATGATATATTTTTATCAATAGTGGCCTATGTTTCATTCTTTAGTCTCTGAGATCAGTTTCTTTCAGGCCAAGGTTTTCTGCCTTTGTGTAGTTGTGCTGTTCTCTTCTCGATACTCACACAAACACACACACTTGCACACACATTTTGCAAATGCACAGAGTTAGTAACTAGTTCACCTGACTAGTTAAAAAAGTTCAGCGCGACCCCTGAGTGTCCATGTTTAGCTGGTGAATTGACAGTTATATATTTAATTAGTCTCTGCTTCACTTGAATTCAGCACTCAACGTCAAATGAATAACATTGTTTGAATATTGAATAGTCGACAACGATGTGAAGGTACGATTATATACCGAAGAGAGTGTGAGTGTGACCTTTGCCCTCTTGTTTGTTTCCGTCAGTCTGTATTTTTCCATTGGTTGAACAAAATACTGTAAATGTGGGCATGTTTGTTGTATGGACATTTTTTCACACATTTTTGGTGACACGAAACTAGAACAAAAGTAAGAGTGAAAAAATGTTTTTCCCTTGTTAACTATAATATATCATTTGATATCTTTGATCTCAAGGTAGGTGTATTGTTGGGGTACAAGTGTCGAGGTATTTGTAGTTTTCTTTACTGTCACTGGTCATGTAGAGTGAGTGATACCTCTCATTTTCTGTTGTAATACAGACAAGTCGCTTTTTACCATAGTATGTACTGTCAAAGCATTGCTGTGGCAGCAGTGAGCTGCTTGAAGTACTTGCTCAACTTTCGTGACCGTGTGCAAGATAAGAAACATGCAGAATTCATTTTCCCTTGCCGAGTGCCAAAAGTTATTTGCATAAAAATTTCTGCTTTTACAGTTGTGCGGACTTGTCCGTTTTTGTGTTGAGGGAGTTACGGCTCAAGTCCAAGGTTGTAGTAGTAGTTACTCTGTATTCAAGAACTTATTTGTGTGAATCCATCATTCTTTCCATGTAATTTCCTCCACAGGAGAATTCTCAATTTGATATTTGTCATTTTGAATGAGCCACCTGAGCTTAAAATGACAATGCATGTTCCCGAAATATGCCCGACATGTAGCACAAGTTAATGGGATAATTACGAGTGCAGACTGCGAATACTTGTGCTGTTGTTTGCCACGCCATGGATAGTTTATATTATTTGTTTAATATCTGTTACTTCTTCTTCTGCAGCAAGATTCTCGCCTAAAAAGCCTGAGTGCCTCATTTAGACTAAAGAAACCAGACAGGTAGGTACTTTGTCTCTTCACCAGCTTGTAGAGGTGCATCAGTTTCGAGCTAAATGCAAGATTTTGTTTTGACAATTTATCATAACAATTTGATTGTTACTATGCTTACATCTGCTCTTGATGTACAATGTGTATGTCATGATTTCACAGGATCTGATATTTGACCAATGTTTGTTTAGGCATATTTTAAGGCAATGACAAATTGCAAATATGAATGTCAAACAAAGAATAGTGTCGTGTACTTGAACAATTCAAAATTCAAGACAGTTATAGCAAAATTATTGCAAGTAGGAAGTACTGCATCTTGATAATAGAGACTTTTACTTTCATAATGTCATTCTAAGAACTGCATTAGGACTGTAGTGATTCAAAAAAACTCTTAATCTTCTTTTTTTTCCCTCCCTCAAGGCGATTTGAAGAACTCAAGAACTATGCCAATGAATTGCAGAACAACGTCGCATCAATACTGAAAATCAGAACAGTAAGTCCTCTGTAGAAGGCACGTGTGCTTTGTAGGAGTATGTAGGTAGCTGCAGCAAATGCTTGATGTGTAATACATGTACTCCTCAAATAGTGGGTAGGTCACAAACGCAGTGGTGCAAGATCTTTCACTGAATGTGAAAAGTCTCATTCCATTTTAGGAGTATCCAACCATTCATGATTGTTTTTCTGCAGCACCCCAGACATTGAACAAATGAGGTCCATTGTGATTCCTGACTTTAGTACAGGACAAATGGGCAAATGGTAGTGCATGTATTATGGTACAGTTGTATCAGAAAGAAATCAGTTGATAAGTGATAAGGTCCAGTTTACCTTTGGGAGTAGTGATTTCAAAAATTTTCAAGATATCACATTTGATGCATATGTGTGGGTCTGTTGTATCACAAAACATCCTACCGTATAAAATTTTTGCAATAAAGACTAAAATATGAGGAGAAATCAGTGTTTTTCTCAATAAACCGTAACTGTAGACGGTTTAATCCGGAAACATTTTTATTATAACTATTGTTCACAATTTGTGCATTTAACAACAGTTAGCATCGATTATACGGATTCAAATTTTTACAGTGGTAGTTTCTAGCCCTAACTCACATTTTAGAACTATTTTGAAGCACTAATGCTGCATTTTTGTTTTATCTGCAAATGGTAAATTATGCCTTTAAGTGATGGAGTGCGTGCTGCCAAAGTTTATGTATATTGTGATGTCAGGAGAGTGCGATGGTGCAAAACTGCAAGCCTGTCCATTGGAGTCAATGTAAAGGGATAACATCAGCGGGCACTATCCAAAACCTCTCGACGATTTTTTTTTCCCCTTATTCTTTTTTTTTTTTCCAAACTAGGATGGTTCAGAAATGAGAGAGGCTCTACATGTACATCATTATTTGGAAACTCAGATCTATGTACGAGTTGAATTTGATCAGGAGTGAACTTAATCAAACAAGAGTTTGACCAAAACTCAGGAAGTTTTGCATCCTTAAATGTTTCTCCTATTTTCACAAATCAGTGAAATCAGATACACTCCTGCAAGCAAATCAGATGGGGCAATGGTGGCATTATTGCTAATTCAGTAAAAATTTAAGGATGAATTTGATTCAAAGGGTGTAATAGTGTATTATAATGTTCTTTGAGTCTATTTCAAACAGGGAAATTTAGTGGAGATACATGTGCAAGTCAAGGGGGAGCTTGTGAGGCAATTACATAATTATCCCCTCATCTCATTTGCGTATACATTCATCACCAATATCACTGTTTCATTAAAACACTTGAAAAGTAAATATCTTCAAATTCTGTGACTTTCTTAATGCTTGTTTACCTCGATGTAACTCTTTCGACTCTTCTGATCGCTCGGTCCGTCAAAGTCAGCTCGGAGATGGAGTAGAGTTTCACTTTAAGCGAGAAGAGGCGAGGTATCCGATTACACCATTGATCACTCGTGAAGAGGAGCCCTGCGTTGTTTGTCGCACAATTGTCAATTGTCGGGGCCAATTCTGATGACAGGTGCAGAAGGGAATGAGGGTAGCCTGGATGAGAGTGGTGGGTGGGAGGAAGAGGAAGTTGGGATGGGGGGATGGGAGGATGGGGGATGGGGGGATGGTAGACGGGAGCGCACACCGATTCGTCCCTGATAGCGGAGAAATTGCATTTGATGAGCCTCGCTTGCTAGAGGCAGCCCAGGTTTGCGGGGCAGTCAGACAAATTTGCAGCGCGCTCGACTTGGTCGCATAATTTCCGCTCTGTGCGTGAACAGATGGTGAGGAAGAGCCTTGAGACTTCTTTTCACATCAAAATAAATATTGCATGTTTGCTTTTTCACAATGAAGCAATGAAATATGAAAGCTAATCATGTTTGGCTTTATCACTTTGATTGAACTAGTGACAGCAATTTTCTGTTGTTGTAAGTAGCATTTTCTATGGATCATTGCTTTAGGATACTCATGACCTGATCATGATAGTTTGAAATGAAGATACACTGTTTTTAGGATACAATTTTGGTCGAATTAATTCTTTTTTGTTAGAATATTCCTTCATTGCACTCTTGCCGACAAGTTTGTTAATCTCGGTATGAAATGGCTTTGAATTGCTTGTAATATAATGAATGTCAGGGGACCTTTAAATGACATATTCATTCAATACATATTGTACTGCCACTTCAGAAATATGTTGAATGGGATTAACAATTTCCAGATCATTCATGACTTATGATATATATTGATAGTATGCATGTTTTATGCAGAGAATCACCATTGATGGTCAGTGATTTTTATAATCAGGTAACGTTGGCCTTGTCACAGTCTGTGCTGTAGATTAACCCTAAAAAGACCGGGGGGGGGGGGGGGGGCCTAAAAGGCCCCCCCCTCAACATTTCGCGCGATTACTCTGCAACACGCAATGCTCTCGCCGCGATGCTCTATGACTTTTTTCTTTCGAATTTCCCGCACATTTTGACGCCAAATTTGTGACGCCCGGGGGTACGGTTCTGAAGTTACATAACTTTTTGTACATGCACGTGAGACCGAAAATGGCTCAAAAATGTGATTTTGTGTACAAAGTCAATGCAAATTGAGTTTTTTCACATGGTTCATATAAATATGCTTATTTTTACTCTCAATGGCTAAAATTAATTTGTTTTAGTAGTATTGTGCTTCAAAAAGTGTCTGCCACAAATTTTGTTTAAAAAAAAGCAAAAACAAAAGGTCGAAAAAACAAAGAAATACATAAGAAATTCATAAAACAATAAGATAAATAAGAAATTAATTTTGATACCGAATTTTTTTTCAAGTACATTTGCGAAGAATGCCACAAAGAATAATTAGACCAAAAATGAGCACTTTTGGAGCTTTATTTACTGATTTAGATCAAAGAGTCTGATTTCTCGCATAAATTAGCATAATTAATCAAAATAAAATAAAATAAGACTATTCTGGAAAATTTAAATATACGATCTTGTAGATTACATCGCACACTACCATTGTGCAAATTTCCGCGGCGATCGCGCAATCCACGGCCGAGATCTTAAGGGGGGGCCCTTTAGGCCCCCCCCCCCCCCAGTCTTTCGAGCTACCAAAATAGCCCAGTCTTTTTAGGGTTAAGGAAGAGGATAGTTATTGTAAATTTCACACCTATGAATGTCAAATAGCCAAACTTCATTTTCTTTCTAGATACCCCTGGGAAATTAGCAGATTGAGAGCTGTAGTATGAAAAAAAAGAAAAAAAGAATGAAAGCAATATATGAATGTGTGTCCATCTTATGCAGAAAGCTTTAATGCTTTTTTCTTTTCTACTTTAATTTTCAAATAAGCGTGTTTAAGTGTGTTCAGTTCAATTGGCTTCATCATATTTCTTTTGATCTTATTATAGAGGCTGGCCGATAGACTATACGGCCTGCACAAGATCCACGGTAACTATGGACGTGTCTTCAGCGAGTGGAGTGGCATTGAACAGGAGATGGGGGACGGTCTCCAGAGTGCTGGTCACTTCATGGATGTGTGAGTACCTCGGGGCGTTGCCAGGCACCTTTGACCAACCAAGTCCCAGAAAGCACATTTTTCTTGTTTAATGCTCGATCTTTTTATAATAATGTTTGTTTGTTTTGGGTGGGGTCATTCACTGCTTGTGTGTCTTAAGGTTTACTAGAGCACTTGTGATTTATAATAGCTGGCCGGACTTGATCCTTAAACTGCCAGAGAACAGTGTAGTAAAACTGGTAATGTACCCCCTCCTTCCTCCCTCCTCCACACTTTCCCCCCCCCCCCCCAGCATACAGTGTATTTCATCAAATAAGCCACAGCTGCTTTCTCTGCCTACTTTTTGACAAGTATTCACAAGCTATCTTTTTTTTTTTTCACAATGCTATTCTGGATTTTACCTTTCTGAGCAGCAACAAATTGTTTATTTGAGTAGCAGATACATAAAAAAATCCTCATAATCACTAAAATCAGTTACTGATCCATACATTGCAAGATATTTTAGAAGAACAGCTGTTTCTGTCTTCTCAAAACAGCATTTGTGTGTGTGTGTGTGTGTGTGTTTGTATTTTGTTTTGTTTCGTTTTTGTTTTTTTGAGGGGGGTGGTAATTTCCTTTTTCGACTTTATGTTTGATGTTTATATTTGATTTCATGCAAATTTCATGACTTTAACCAGTTCAATCTAATCTTTCTCCAATGTAATATATGCAGTGAAATTCAGAATTTGTGCAAATTTGATAATGACAGAATGATTATTTCTGCTGTGAAATTCCCCTAGGACCTGGTGAGTAATAATGGACAGCACATTTCACATGGAGCGGAGGTTGCCCCAGACATATGATTGTTAGATGCAAGGACTCTGAATGTAAATTGATACAGCAGTGATCATTTCATGGCAATTATTGGGAGTGGAGGTTAGGTTGGTGTGGGGGACACTGGTGCAGGCAAATCTCCGGCTGTGATCTAATTCCATGAATATTTGATGGTGTGAATCTTTGGATGATAGTAGGCATTCGTCTTCACAGTCATCAGACAGGAGATTTTCAATCAAATAAGGATTTGTGATCGAATAAGGAGAAAGTCCAATTTGCTGTTTGCAGCATTTCAAACTTTCTGCATGCCCCAGATAATCTTTGCTTGCATCAGAAAACTTTGCAGAGAAAGCAGGTCACCACTATGAATATTTGTGATTTTTCTAGAACTGTATAATTCATTTTCATTATCTTTTCATTTTTTTTTTATTTCCACAGACAGTTTAAAAGCACACAGTATTTCAAAAGCAAGACAGGGCTCGACCTTAGCGGGAGCCCGGGGACCATTGGCTCCCCAGAATCGCTACGGGCTCCCCAGAAATGTATGAAAAAAGCCCGGCTGGCTCCTTAAGTTTTTTTGCCGTATAGCCTCACGTTTCAAGACAGAATCATAGTTTATGTACACAATCACACTATTGGCGAGCGCGAGCGGCCCCGGCGCGCGCAGCGAGCCCTGACGCTCGAAGTTATTATCCCCGCAATTGCAATATAGACTACACACTGAACATATTTCATTCTCCAGCCGGCCCACGTTGCCCGCATGTGTGTGTGTCTGTGTGTACCCGACGTGTGTGTATTCCTATCTTCTATTATAGAATACTAGTAGTGTGCGCACATGCAATTCGCTGCTTGCGTACTGTGTACGCCGAATGGAACTTCGCGCGCCTGAATCCCTGTCTCCTACGGACCGTGGATGTTTGGGTTAAACATCGATCGCCGTGGTATCCCCATGTGTGGCCGGCTGGGGAGCGTGAGTATAGTAGCTTAGCTATCACACACTGTAGCCAGCTGCCACTACAGTGAGTATGGTAGGGGTCCAACCCACCGGCCGGGTCCATAACGACCGACCGCGCATTATAATGGCATTGCGCGTACAGAAAGAAAATGTACGCATGGGACTACGCGCAACGGTGTTCGATTCTTCACTGGGCTACGCTACCGAGTAAAATGTGGCGAAAACAACTAAGTATTCCCTCTAAATTACCGAAATTTAGCAAAAACGAATAGACCTAAGGTTTATCGTGTAACTACATATAACTAGGCCTACCTTTGCTGACTCGTTGTTAGATGTAGAGTATCCTTCCGTAATAAATTTGACGATTTTGACCGCAAAATTGTCACCGCCGCTTGTACGATCGTGCACGCACACACGTTACACATATATCACATGACATAAACATTTTGTCGCCCGCTACGACCGTACGAGTTGATGCAGAAACGAGAAATGAATGTGAAAAAACAAACCGACTCATCTAATTTATTTCAATTACGATGAAAAGTTTCCTAATGAAAAATCAAGTCAAATTCATCAAACAGTCCTTCAAAAGTAATATCGAAGGATTCAAAATATATTCAAATATTATTGGGGGAAAAATTATGACTAGAAAAAAACAGCAGCTTGTCGAAAAAAACGCGTTTAAGTACGCTTTATACGTATTGTCAATAGAGGGCGGGGTGGTCGGTCGATATGAGCCCGGCAACTGAGTGCGGAAAAAATGACACCCCACGCGTTCGAAGCCGCCATCTAGAGCGCGTACCTCAGATCGCATTTTCAGTGCGCGCTTGTGAATCCGGAGTATTTTCTCCACACGTGAGTAAAATTTCAGGCAAATTGTGAGATTTTTCACGTTTCTATTGATAGAAAAACGTTAGGTGTCCGATATTATGAACACCCAACCATACCCTATTTCGTTTTGAGTCGGGGTAGAAGCACTCCGTTGTGCAATGTCTGCTTCTTTTTCTCTACTTCTTCCGCTTTTCCCTTGCCTCCCAAGTACGAAATGATTTTTAGAATGTTGTGTGTGTGTTTTGTAACGTTATTGCATCATTTTTCTGCAAGGAAGAGGTGAGTTTCTGTTCGTGTATTAATGAGCACTGCAGTAAATGTGCAGGTGAAAAGCGTTCGAACTTTCTTTCCCCGAGTATCATGGATACTCGATGTATTTCTAGGCCTATTAAAGGAGATCTCATATAACAGAATACTTATAACAAACTCTTTTCCGGTCAAAATGAATTAATTTCCTTTGTTTTGTATCGTTTATTGACGATCCCAAGGATCTCGTCGCAATACAGAGTTTCCAATGTGTATTAATTTTCGCGTAGCTTTCGGTGCTGCAAACTTTTGCTAGGGCCTAATCCTACTAGTAAAACTTATCGTTCTATTTCTGTCGTTTCTCACACCTCGTTTGCTACGATTTCTTCCATTTTATATCACTTTATCCGTTCCCTTTATACTTTGAAATATTTAAACAATTCTTTCAAGTGTCTCGCACTGTTATTTTCGTAACAGCGATTTCTCCGCTTTGCTGCAATACTTTTTCGAATCGAAGCGACGTGTGTTGTCTTTTCTAAATATTTGTGTTGTTGGGAGGTGTTGATACTTTGTATTTGTTATTTATTTTCCTCGGTTTTTATCTCGAGGGACTGTGCGTGTTTCTTAATGTTGATAGGAAAAGGCTAAAATGATCTGAGTGATGTCTGATGGTGATGATGAAAACTACGCCGGTATAAAAAGACGGCTTACTGCAAATGCTGAGCGTACGTGCCGTTCGTTTTATTTCACTTTCCCTCTTATTCTTCTTCCCCCTTACACTTCTTTCCCCTCCAAAGAATGGTAAAAAAAAAGAAATTACATACACCACAACAAAAAGATCCACGATCTACCAACCTTCGTAAAGTTAAATCTAAATGTTCAATATCAGCACAGAATAAGGAGAAAGCATGTCATGAATTACAATAAATGAGAGCGAAGAGATTGTGAAATACGGAATACGTGCGCACAGTCTCTTCGGCTCGAAGAAACTTGACACCCACTGGCCCTGTACCCCTCTCCCCTTGTGGAAATTTCCACAAAAGCAGGTGCCACACCCAGGTGCGTGCCAGACGAAAGAATGCGCGCAACTGGAATAAACAGCGTGTAAATATCCTGAAAATATCGATCTCGAGAAGAACCAGCTCAGTTGAATTAAAGGAATCATTGCAAAGATACCGTGATTCTACAATTTTATAGCCTTTCTTTTGGCGCATAGCAGGAAACATCAGTCGAATATGGTGTACTTAATCGAATATCTTATGTTCCCTGAACAATAAAAAAAGATCGATTAATCAGTCAATTAAAAAGGCAATCACAGAAATACTTAAAAGGTCTCGTATGCCCAGACAAATTCACTATGAAGTAGGTCCAATGAGATGCAGTCATCACATGGTTAGACAGCAAAATCATGACAATTAATTTCAGTTCATGCTCATCATAACTGCTTATTACTTTTCAAAGTTTTGGCTATCAACATTCGTTCGTAGGTGTTTTTTGTTTTGTTTTGTATGTTTTTCCTCGTGAAAGACGTAATGACTTCTTCGTATCGAATGTAAACTGCATGTTAAATACCTACCGTAAACAAGCCATCAGCTCAGCTACTATGGCACATTCGATCCATCGAACTTGCAGTAACCTCTTATAGGCAGGAGCACATGGCGCATTCCTTTAAACTTGAAAGTACAACCACGTGTTTGCACATTGGCGCAACCACACACAGCGCGACATTTTGCGATCATCGTTATAGCAGACTTTCCGATTCCAGTCAGGGTAAAAGAAATTGGAATACCGGTACTTTCGGAAAATACTGATGTTTAAAATCCAGTAAAATTAAAAAGCCTGAAAACAGCGCATGATTATGTTTTATAGTTAACAATAGTTGGAAACACCGAACAGAGTTTTGCATTCACTCACACAGAAGCTTTCTTGAGAAGATGAAAGCATCCCCCTTCCCTGCTAGATAGTGGAAGCTTCCATAACCAGCCCAGCAAGTTTCTGGAGGTACATACATGCACTTGTAGTCTTGTACACATGCATTGAGAGAAAGCAATCAATCAACGCTGAACATTGCGTAGTTTGGACTCTTAACTTTATCGTGCTAGTGACCAGCTCGATACTTCGGCATATATGTCGTAATGTTATGTTTAAGAGCTTGTAGGCCTTATAAGTCGACAAGTTTAATTCAAAATGGCAAAAAAGAGGGAGATGGAAAAAATACAGATTCTGGTGGAAAATACGGATTTTGGAGCTGCTGAGTACGGATTTGTGCTTCCAAAGGTTGGCAGCTCTGCTGATCAATCAACATGTGGCGTTACATAATTGTTTCTAACCCACACCTTGCAGCTAAAAAAAGAAGAACCGATAAAGAAAGACAATAATTATGAACAGACCAGGGTAAGAAATTACACAAGGGAATGGGAGAGGGACCACACAAAACACCTACACACACACACACACGCAGGTGCACGGCAGGCACAGGCACACACACACACACATACACACACTGTGACTGTGCTAAAACCCGTTAGATACTAAGAACCAGGTATCTCCGGCTTGTGTCTGGAGAAATGCATGTTATATCTAAACGAAATTTTCTCCACCAGGTTAATACATGTACATGTAATAGACCTCTACTGCTGATTGTGACTGAGGGAAACGTGGCTCTCTAAAACTCAATTTGGCTCCCTAAAAAGGTCCCTGAGGAGCCCGGCTGGCTTCCTAGAAAAAAAGTTAAGGTCGAGCCCTGCAAGAATATATCGAAAATCTTTGTTTCAGTGTGATTTATTAATAATCAATGAAGTGTCTGTTACAAGTTGCTATTGCAAAGTTAACGCAAGTGTCCACACAGCAAAAAATTTGTATTCTTGTCACCTTCCAGCTAGGTATTCTTACGTGCGTATGACAGTATGCATATTCAAATTCATGGATATATTTCCGTCAGGACCCAGTAACAAGCTGTTATGTCCTCTTGCGTATATAAGCTTCATGCTTTTTAACACTTTGAATCCTGTTTGAATTCATTAGTTGTTGCTATGCTGGGCAAGCCTTGTCAAGCATCTGGTTGACAGCAGATAACTTTTGTCATGATGTATGTACAAAATTTGTATCTGCTGCTAAAATGGTCTGTTGTAGCCTCAGGAGTCATTGTAAGCAAAACAGACATTCGGATGTAAGGACTTCAATGTTACATTGCTATTTTTAGTGACTGTGTAGTGGCAAGCAAAGTACATTGTATACCTGTATTACACACTTGCTTTCACTGTATTCCATCCACTGTAGCTACAAGGATTATATTGATGACTACATGGCTGAGGAGGAGCAGATAGCAGACCAGCTGAAGGAATACATCTACTTTGCTGATTCCCTCAAGTAAGATACAGCTGTGTGTGTGTGTGTGTGTGTGTGTGTGTGTGTGTGTGTGTGTATGTGTATGTGTGATGGCGTTCTTTTATATTGATAGTGATGATAATAGGTTTCATTAAATTGGAGTAGCTTCTTCAGTATTATGACTGATTTCCGGACGGGGCCTGCCATTCATTGTTACTTGATCTTTGCCAGATCTAGGTCAGTGTCTTTCTCTCTTTGTATTTCTCACAAATTTCTGGATAGTTGCTTTGCATTTTCCTTCATTATTTTTATTTGTATAACGTTTCATGAAATGTGTGGCCCTCGATCTCATGTATACTTCTCATATCTGTTTTCCATTGGTATTTATCCCCTGTGTATATATAGGGTGCTCCTGTTACAAAGAACATGGTTATAATGAAATTTCATTACAACAAAGTAAAAATTCAGGTCCCAAAATATTGTCATAAAGATCGAAAGTGCAAAATTCCTTTCAGTTACCATATCTATTAGATAATCAAAGAATAATTACGCAAATGCTACAATAACTGTCATTGGTACAACCTGTATACTAGTAGAGCAGATAAGCCGAAGAATTGTGCAAAATTTGACTGAAGCATGAAACTTTCACCATTGTTAGTACACGCTATAAGATTAATTTTAAGATCGGGAGGTAAGTCTGAATTGACCTCTGATGACCTCTAGAGGTCAATGACCTCAAAATCTAAGAAAATTGATATTTTGCGTCATTGGTTAATGATAAACACAGTATTGATGTACTAAAACTTAATATTTGTCACAGTGAAATTGTCTTTATGTTCCACAGAGCCCTGACAGGTTTCTACCTTTGACCTCTGATGACCTCCAGAGGTCAATGACCTCAAAATGTCAGAAAATTGATATTTTGCATCATTGGTTAATGATAAAACACAGTAATGATGTACTAAAACTTAATATTTGTCACAGTGAAATTGTCTTTATGTTCCACAGAGCCCTGACAGGTTTCTATCTTTGACCTCTGATGACCTTCAGAGGTCCATGACCTCAAAATGTCAGAAAATTGATATTTTAATGCGTCACTCATAACTGAAACACGATAATTATGTACTAAAAACTAATTTTTGTAAGAGGAATTGCCTCAATGTTCCACTGAGCCTTTCGAGTCAGATTTCTACCTTTGACCTCTGATGACCTCAGATGACCTATGATGAGGCCAATGACCTCAAAATGTCAGAACATTGATATTTGGTGCAACTGGTTGATGACAAACATGATTTAGATGTTACAGTCAGACCATTATGTTATGTTACTCCCGCACGCACTGCGCACGGGGTCGCTTCGTGCGGCTGCGTGCAGGTTCGTGCGATCTCGCACGGGAGCGTATGGCTCCGTGCGCCCCTGTACGCACCCGTGCGTAGTCGTGCACCTCCGTGCGGATCTGCACGCCCCCGTGCAGATCCGCACGCCTGCGTGCGGATCCATACTCCCTCGCACGCTGTCGCACGGACCCGTGCGGGTCTGGCGCACGGTCCCGTGCGGGTCGGGCGCACGGACCCGTGCGGCTTTTGGGTGCGATTTCGCACGGCCCCGTGCCGCCAGTGCTTGGTTCCCGCATGATCCCATCTCACCTCCCTGGTTCCCGCAGTGCTTACACGGTACGTGTGTATCAGGTGTATACCGCGTGCGAGTCCATGCGCCATTCCCCGGCCGACAGTTTCAGCGCAAGCGTGAAATGAGACGATTCCCGACAATACGAAAGGCTTGTTACTTGCGCCAAGGAGCTTCAAACCCTTGCTTGCTTATTGCCAGTCAGTCGGCAAGCCGAAAAACCCCGTCTAGTAGAATATCCAAGTTCTCGCACGGGTGACCTCGAGTTGACCCCGCAGATCATGATCACTGAATTACGTTTTCACATGATTTTTTATTTTTATTTGACAGGTTAAGGTTAAAACCTGAATGCAATATTGTTTAAATTTTCCAAGAGCGACATGAAAGGTCATCGACTTCGTGCATGGCTAATTCATTTACCGATGTCCCGGAAATAATGGGTTCACATACTCGTCTAAAATTCCCCAAAGAGTCTTCTTTTTCATTGTAGGGCACTAACGAACGCATACCATGTAAAAGGAAAATTATTATCCAGCTATAAGATGATACCTAAGGTGTAACGTGATGATTTGATGGGTCAGCAGCGCGCGCCAGCAGAAATCATAAGGATATCATTCCTTTACTCGGCACGAAATCGCGAAAATATTGTACTGTCCCACATATAGAAATTGACGTGTTCCATGGAGGCCCTTTGTGTGTTATGAGCGACCCCAGCGTAACTGACATGGTCAATTATAAGCGTCTACTAGCTGTGATATACCTTGTTTGTGTCTGTCGGTGGGCATTATGAACAAGTAGCCTATTGCCTCTTGCTTGGCCTCTCTCTCTCTCTCTCTCTCTCTTCTCTCTCTCTCTCTCTCTCTCAACAAGTCATGAATTCACTTTACCCATCATGCCTAATCGAACTACGACATGATTGAGGTAACCGCGCCTTTTTATTCTCATAGTCAAAATCAAACTAATTCTTTACATAATTTAAAAAAAAAAATCTTCATATAATTTCTCAAAATACTCAAAAGATGGCCTCAGTCAAAACTTTCTACAAAGATTGCATACGCCAATCTTTACGGCCTAAACAAGTTTTTTAGAGAGCTATTAGTTCACCCTGTGACGACGACTTCGATTGCGTTTTGAACTTGTACCGAACTACTTTCAACACAACTATTACCTTTATAGTTCGATTGATGAACTAGTCTTTTGAATTGATAACCGACATTCGTAATCGTAAGCATACAGTAACAAAATACTGTCAATAACAGTTGGAAAATGCAAATGCTATAATAATAGCGCGAAATACACGAGTAACGATCATCTTCATACATTCTAATTCCAAGTGATGTCGCTTCGAAAATGACACATGGTTTGACTACTGCTTCAAGCAAAGAAAAGTAAAAGGAATGGGATATACTTCTAATGATAATATCACGCCGTACAAGGCATTCCACTGTATTTGGTAATGTCGGTTACGTTTTTGTGCGCTTTACGTACGGAAAATAAAAGGCAGATTGATGCTATTAAATGCTAACACAACGCATTCAAATGATTTTTTGAAATAGACCGTGTACAATGTAATGTTTTAGTATTCGGTTTGAAACTTTAAATTTGCCAGTCCTTTATAAAGTCATATGGGTTATTACATTATCAATTCAAGCAAAAATTACAGTACTTTAAGGATTCGGATTTGCTCAGAAGATTAACAATGCCATCTTTGGCAATAGTTTGCAACAGAGACAATCCGCTTCAATAGATATACAATGTAATTCTGTTTTCATAAATAGAAAGGAAAACGTAAATAAGTCAACTTTATAACTTCAATGAGCTTTCTCACCAACTGAACTTGATTTGATCTGCCGTGCATGATATCGCTGTGTGTTCTATTAATTCTATGATATTGTTTAATTTGATATTGTTTAATTGGCACACGTGTTTTTTTTTTTATGCAGAATATTTCAGGTAAGTATAATTCATTGAAGCTAATAATGTTTGTACATATGACGTGTTCGTTGTTTTGTATTTTCATTTTTATAATATATCACGTGTCCATTATCTGATTATGACTACGAAAATATGACAACTGTTTAAATGCGGAGTATGTACTGGAACACTAATGTCTCCCACCAGTATAGACAAACTAATTTCTAGTCGTCTATCCCCGCTTGAAATGGAAATGAAATTACACACCAAAAAAAAAAAAAAAAAAAAAGATGAAAGGAAACGAAGTTCAATTTTCAGTAGATTTCAACTGTTTTGTTTAGTGCCTGATTCATATAATGGGCAAAATTCTTTAGCGCATAAGCAATCACACAACTTTTGGGAATAAATGTATGTCTTAATGATTGTATCTTATGGAAGAAAACTCGTCTCCTTGCCTGAATTTTAGCTTCTTCTTTTTCAAGCTTGCGGGAAAGAAATAGTTGAACATCAATCGCAATCATAAAGAGAAGCCACATCCTTAAAAACAAACACAGGAGTACTGAGACGCACTACGAAATGCTTCTTTTTGTTGGGGGGGGGGTTATTGATTATTCTGAAGGTTCATAGATCACACAATTCATATGGTTCGCTATTAGCTTAGGTTCGTTAAGAAAAAAAAAAATAAACAGACAAATGCGTTCCTTTTCCGGTGGTTCCTTTACCCGAAAGTAATCAAGCAATCACTTATTTCAGTATAAGATTTGTGAATACAAAACGATACGACGACGGCCTTTAAAGCATTAATTCCGAATATAATTGTAAATATGACTATCGGTCTATACTCAACTTCTCAAATGCAGAAAGATTGCAACTGTAAATGTGGTGTTCTGTAAAAAAAAAATAAATAATAATAATAAACAAAAATAAAAATAGGTTTAAGCTACAAGTTAATGGTTCTTTATATGCTATGGTATCATAAAAGTGACCGAGAATAAGAAGCACTATAATTTCAAATTAATATGATACAATCATAATTATAAAAAAAAAAAAACCAACATGAAGCTGTTAGGCCTATACATCAACATTTGCTTCTGATACGTATAGTATAAATTATGTGCAGCTTTGGCAAGCGCGATAAAAGCGATAGATAATGTGGACGCAACGCCTATAAGGGAAATGTGCCTAATATGGCGGGAATTCAGAATGTTACGGCTGTATACAGCTGCAGCAGAGCAGGCACGAAAGCAGTCGTTGATGCTCTGCAACATTACACCATGTGCATTATTAGAGGGTTTTTAGTACACGCAAAGAACACGATCTGAAAAGACGACTATCGTTAATTAACTTCATTAACTACCTCTATTGATGCTGTCTTTTGTATCCCCGCCTACAATGGGTTCTCAGGTTCTATTCACTCTAGTAGTCCATGGGCCAGGCCAGATATTGGTACCATCTGAGGTGGCAATACCTTTTTGGTGTCATTTTGTTTGTCGGGCATAGATATGCCTATCAAGCTATGATAGCATTTCCAAATGAGTAGCTTAGTCATAGTAAATTAATTTTAAACCAATTTGGTCTCGTTGTTATATCCCTCTACTTCTGAATCGAGACCAACCGCTATACAAAGAAGAGTACTGTCTTCTGTATGTTCACAGGTGTTCTGTTGTAAACGCGGTGCGCTTAGTCTTTATTCAAGGCAGCGAAGGGAATATCCAAGGGTTATGATATCCACGGCGCTTAGTCTAATATTCAAGACGGCGAAGGGAATATCCAAAGCTTATAAAACAGTGTATATCCCTTTATCTAAAAACAACAACAACAACAAAGCAATTATTTATCATTTTCCGCTGAAAACGCTACGGTGAAAACGCTAATACCATGCCAATGTCGCTTTATTTCCATTCAAACAATGAAATATTATGCAAAAACAATGTACCGGTACACTACAATACATTATAATTGATAATGTTGTAAATGAACAGAGTGATTTTTGTTTATAATTGATGTATTTGTTGAGAGGGTGGTATAAAAACAGTATAGATAATCCCTTTTATTAGGAACTTTAGATATGATAACGGTACATTGTTCTAGATAAAGACTAAGCGCATTGCACCGCGTGACAGCTGTGGACATCATAACCCTTTGGATATTCCCTTCGCTGCCTTGAATAAAGACTAAGCGCATCGCGTTTACAACAGAACACCTGTGGACATACAGAAGGCAGTGCTCTTCTTTGTATAGCGGTTAGTTTCGATTCAGAAGTATAGGGATATAAAAACGAAACCAAATTGGTTAAAATTCATTTATTATGACTAAGCTACTCATTTGGAAATGCTATCATAGCTTGATAAGCGTATCTATGTCCGACAAACAAAATGACACCAAAAAGGTTTTGCCACCTCGAGTGGTACCAACAACCCATTTTTCGGGTCTTGGCCCATGGACTATAGGTACTTGCTAAACGCATGTCCTTTAGTTTCCACTGACAACAATATGGGAGGAGAATGGAAGCGATCAAGGCCCTCGCTAAAAGACGCTTGTTGTAATACGCATTGCGTGCCTTTCTTTCTACTTTCTTTCTACTGTTTCCTATTGTTTGTGAGTTACAAACTTGCGGCAACTAAGTCACCGCAGCCGACACACAACGCTTACCGACTCATTCATGCGGCGGCAGCGGCACGGACACAAACGCACTTCAGTTCACATTCGGGCTGCCGTATTGGTTAGAATAGTTAATGATAGACCTGTCCTGCGATTGGGTCATTTGCCATCTTACACATCCAAGCTATGCGTATACGGTAGTGCGTGCGATTGAGCGTAAACGCCGTCGCTAAGCAGGACTGTTGTATTGTTTCGTCTATAGTGAAAGAAACAGGTTGTTAGCTTGAACATAGCCCGAACTTTAAGAGCGATTTTCTCCGTTATTTAGAAAATGGACTGACATCATAAGCGTAGATAATATTCGTTTCTATGATCCATAGGGATGTCCAAATGAGTTGTATTACATATCAGTGTAAAGCTTAGTGTCTGTAGAATTCACATATAGGCATAACTACGATCTCATTTTTTGCGACTTTTGACTCATTCCGACGGAGCGCATCACGTGTGTGGCGCTCCGACAAAATGAGTCATAAGTCGCACGGCGAGTTTTCCCGTAATGAGCCGCAAATGAAGGGGAAGCAGTGCTCGGGTCGAAATTTTTTTATACGGATTTTGATTCCTTGATGTTTTATCTGTTTGTACAGAAAATTTCAGCGTGTAAAAATGAGTACAAGTGTCCCAAATCACAGTTTTTCTGAGACAATTTTTTTGGTTACATTTTTTTCGAACGCTCGCCTTTGCGTTGCGTTTCGCACCTATTGTTCTTGCCCGATTGAGACTCCACCTCCGTTTCTAGGGTGTATGCTAATGAGGCATTGCTCTTGACCCCATTGAAGACAAAACAAAGCATGGTGCGCGCGGCGGTCAAGCGGTGAGGGCTTTAGAATTACGCAATAATAGTGAGCTGACCAAGGCTATCGATTGCATGACCAGCGAGTTTCGTTTGATACATGCCCTCCATTTCATGAAGTGGTGATTGATGTGACGCACAAATCGCGCTGAAAAAAATAATTCCAACGAACGATCACGCAGAATTTATAATACTTTATCTATGAGCTAATACAATGATCATAATAATCGAACTTGAAACCTCTGTATGCGAGTGTGTACTTTTACAACGGTTATTAATTGGCCTCATTAATGAATTCATTCAAATAATCATAACTTTCTTTCCCTGGTATGTGCCTTGCTGTTTAAAGTTCATCTCTGGAGATATAGTAGGGCCTATAAGTTGTCAATTACATGTATTCTCGTTTTTATTAAGTCGACAATTCGTGTGATAATTCGCCAAATTATGTAATGCATACTATTGTTTCCCTGGTTAATAAAACTTATTGCCCTATTTCTTATGATGGTTTGGGCCGCGACGGCATGGAGAGAAATCGGAAGATAAACATTATTAATGCCCAAATACAATGTAGGTCGTGTTCCCTTTTGAGGATATTCTGACTCTTGTCATCTGTGTATTTTTTTAGAGGTAGGACCTATCTGAGAAAGGGACAGAAAGCTGTGTCGCTACTCAAAAGTGTGCTTCTTCATTTTGTTTTGTTTTTTAATCAGAATGTTTGTAATGATAGCTGTTTGTCGTGTATTGCGTGTAGCTGACAATCATGTGAGAGGTCAAGTCTGCAAAGAATTTGGCTAACAGCTTTGCGAAGTAGCAGCGCTAATTGCCCATTGAATTGCGTATTCTGAGGAATTTCAAATGAAAGAACTCGGACGACACTGTTCACGCCTTGTATCCGAGTAAACCCCGCATCAACGAGGCCTTAAACAATGAAAGGTAAACTTCCTGCTATCAAGGGGTGGATAAAGACGCAACCAGTATTCTTTCTTCGCCATTGATAGCAGAATCAGTGACTGAATGGAGCAACAGTGTTGGAGGATCGGCATTATGTCTGCTAATTTGTAAAAGAATTTTTCAGTCCCCTTTTGTCTTCAGAACCACAGTCAGGGACGCTAAGTTACTCTATCTCCTACAAGCTGTCGTTACTATCTTAAAACGTGAATTTTATGAAAGGTTAAAAGTGATCGCGGAATCAGTTCTTCTGCGTGACACATGCAGGCTTTTATAATAGCATACCAAGCTTAAATCGTTTACCTGTATAGAAAGGGCGGGGATACACACTTATCGCAATTATCCGGATTTGAGAGTAATACACTCTACTACTTTTCTTCATCTTTCCCTCAACAAAGACCATGGTAATTCAAAACAAACAAACAAACTAACTAACTAACAAACAAGCAGTTGCATTATATCAGAACGTACACAAATTTTTGTGTTTCATGTATGTATAGGTCATCTCTTGATGTAAAGTACGCATTTGTTGTCGTTTTTACAGTGTTTCCTAATAAATGCCTATAGCGAAAACCCAACACAACTTTTATCAAGGAGGAAAGGGAACTTACATTTAAATATAACATAGTTTACAGAAATCAGACATGTAAATAAGGCAATCATATACATCCGCACGGCCGATTATAATCTCTTACTTTGATTATCAAACATGATCGCCGGCATTTACGTGCTTTTTTCTAATTTTTTGAACTTTGCCTCATTTTCTCTTTTTTTTTTAAACAACTGCTCGAAACATTTAAAAATCGTAACACAGTCTGCTAACCCACAACATGATATTCCATTTGGTTCGTCACTTATTGTTGGTCGGGTGAGCCAAATGTTGGAATCTCGAGCGATGATACACGGCATTTTGTTTGTTGGTTTTCGTCTCATCGCTCAAAAGAATTTTGACTACGATTACAGAGGTATCATCTACAAGACATAACTGATAGTTTACAGTAGTGATCATCAATTCAGTAAGGATTAGTCAAGTCATGAATTCACTTTACCCATCATGTCTTTTCGAACTACGACATTGTTTGGGTAACCGCGCCTTTTTGTTCTCATAGTTCAAACTAATTCTTGACATAATCAAAACAAATAATTTTCTTTATATAATTTCTCAAAATACTCGAAAGATGGCCTAAGTCAAAACTTTCTACAAAGATTGCATACGGCAATCTTTACTAGCCTCAACAAGTTGTCTAGAGCTATCAGTTCCCCCTATGACGATGATTTCGATTTTGAATTTGCATCGAACTACTTTCAAAACAGCTATTACCTTTATATTTCGATTAATAAACCAGTCTTTTGAATTCATAACCAACATTCGTAATCGTAACCATACAGTAACATAATACTGCATGTCAATAAAAGTTGGAAAATGTAAATGCTATGTCAGTAGCGCAAAATAAATGAGTACCGATTATCTTCATACATTCTAATTCCTAAATGATGTCGCTACGAAAATGACGCATGGTTTGACGACTGCTTCTAGCAAATAAAAGTAAAAAGGAATGGGATATACTTCTAATGATAGTACCACGCCGTACAATGCATTTCACTGTATTTGGTAACGTTTGGTTACGTTTCTGTGCGCTTTACGTACGGAAAATAAAAGGCAGATTGATGCTATTAACATGCTTACACACAACGCATTCAAAATGTTTTTTGAAATACACCGTGTGCAATATAATATTTTAGTATACGTTTTGAAACTTTGAATTTGCGAGTCCTTTATAAAGTTATAAGCAGGGTTATTACATTATCAAGCAGAAATTTAAGTATTTAGGGATTAGGATTTGCGCAGACGACTAACAGTGCTATATATAGCGATCGTTCGCAACAGAGACAATCCTCTTCATTAGATATACAATGTAATTCTGTCTTCATGAATTGAAAGAGAAACGAAAAGAAGTCAACTTTTTAACTTCATGTAGCTTTCTCACCAATTGAACTTGATTTGATCCGCCATGCATGATATTGCTGTGTGTTCTATTAATTCTATTAAATTATCTAATCGGCGTGCTTGTTTTTTATGCAGAATATCACAAGTAAGTTTAATTCATTGAAGTTCATAATATTTGTACATATGGCGTGTTCGTAGTTTCGTATTTTCATTTTTATAATATATCATTTGTCCATTATCTGTTTCTGACCACGAAAATATGGTGACTGTTTAAATGCGGAGCATGTACTGGAAAAATGTAATGTCTCCTGTCAGTATAGACAAACAAATTTCTAGTCTATCCCCGCTTTAAATGGAAATGAAAAAAAACAAAAACAAGTTCGACTTTCAGTAGATTTCAACCGTTTTGTATAGTGCCTGATTCATGTAATGGACACAATTCTTTAGCACATAAGCAATCACACAACTTTCGGAAATAGATGTATGTCTTAATGATTGTATCTCATGGAAGAAAACTCGTCTCCTTGCCTGAATTTTAGCTTCTTCCTGTTCAAGCTTGCGTGAAAGAAATAGTTGAACATCAATCGCAATCATTAAGAGAGGCACATCCTTAAAAATAAGCACAGGAGTACTGTTTTCTGTATGTTCCGTAGAGCTGTAAAATGCAGCTCTATGGTATGTTCACAGGTATTCTGTTGTAAACGCGGTGCGCTTAGTCTTTATTCTAGACGGCGAAGGGAATATCCAAAGCTTATGATACAGTGTATATCCTTTTATCTTAAAACAACAACAACAACAACAACCAAAAAAAAAAAAAGATTCCTCTTGAATTTTACCGTATTTTGCAATTATCTATCATTTTCCTGCAAAAACGCTAGTGTGAAAACGCTAACACCACGCCGATGTCGCTTTATTTTCATCCAACAAAAAAGGATAATGCAAAAACAATGGACCGGTACACTACAATACATTATAATGAATAATATTGTAAATAAACAGAGTGATTTTTGTTTAAAATTGATTTATTTGTTTAGAGGGTAGTATAAAAATAGTATAGATAATCCCTTATATGAGGAACTTTAGATATGATAACGGTACATTGGTCCAGATGAAGACTATATAAGCGCACCGCGTGACAGCTGTGGACATCATAACCCTTTAGATATTCCCTTCGCTGCCTTGAATAAAGACTAAGCGCATCGCGTTTACAACAGAACACCTGTGGACGTACGGATGACAGTGCTCTTCTTTTTATAGCGGTTAGTTTCGATTCAGAAGTATAGGGATATAAAAACGAGACCAAATTGGTTTAAAAAAAAAAATTATGACTAAGCTACTCATTTGGAAATGCTATCATAGCTTGATAAGCATATCTCTGCCCGACAAACAAACTGACACCAAAAAGGTTTTGCCACCTCAGGTGGTACCAACAACCCATTTTTCGGGTCTTGGCCCATGGACTATAAATTGAAGTGTGTTCATCCTACATTTGAAGGGATAGCATATAGCGAAGGGAAAACAAACCTGAATGGCCATCTTCAGGAAGCTATTTTTTGTTGGCGATTATTAATTACTTAACTATGAAATTGAAATAAAAACATACAGAAAAACGACTGCAAAATCTTTGCATAATGTGCCATTATTCATAATCAAGTTTCCATTACTTTTCTTTTATGATACATTTCCTTCGATTAGTGCTCCTTTATTCTTTCCCATTACATTTCATCACTTTCCTTTCCGGCTATCCACTTCATTCCCGCCTACAAACGTATACAGATATTTTGCCCGTATATACAATCTCAAAAGATATTGCCATAACATAGATAGGCAAACCTGACCGGATGTAACATTACATTTCGATTGCTAAAGTGTGATCGGATTACCATCCATCAAAAAGAATTTAGAAGACCATCATATTCCCCCCCCCCCACCCTCTTTGATCTCTCTCCCTCTCTTTCCAGTTATCCAATTCTTTGATTGAATAATATCATTAGTGAAGATCACTTCTCGATGATGCTTTGCCTGTATTATATATATATATATATATTTATATATATACATACATATATATATATATATATATATATATACAACAATATCTAATATATGTACATTCATCAAACAACATTTAGAAGACCAGCCTATTTTTCTTCCTCTCTCTTTCTCTCCCTTTCAATCTTTCTTCTCATCGCTATAGATTCCAGTGTTTCGCCTGAAGACCGGAAGACCTCATAAATGTTCTATCAAATATACAAATTCCACAAAACAATAGTCTTTCCGGTTAGTGATGAGTTTTCATCATAATAATATTATAACAAATAACTTCTGTCTTATCACTATGTGAAATCTTATTTCATGTGATTCGTAATGAGCAATACTTCTTGGCAGTAGAGTTTTAAGTCAATTATAACATTGTACATACAATTGGCAGCATTTAACCCCTACTGTTGAATCACAAATGTGCTCGTTGATCTCTTTTATTAAATCCCATGGAAACCTTAAGTCATATCTGTAGGCAGACTTAATGGATAATTCCAGAAAGCAAACTTCTTATACCAAAAAAAAAAAAAAAAAAAAAAGAGAAGAAACTTCTGTGTGGATGGCAGGTACCGCAATAGCATGGATTTTTTCAGATTTAGTTATCAAAAGTTGTCAAAGAAAGCAAGAAAGATGCAATGATTTATTTGAATATTGAAAATCCCATCAGGCTCTTGTCAACATTATGAAAGGGATAATTGCTGAAACAAAACCGAGAAAGATTGGTCTGCGAAACTCAACTTCGATGTTGCTTGAAGTTTTTTTTTTTTCTTTCTCTCATACCTATGAACGACAGTCTGATTATGTCATTTACAGGTCGTTCAAATAATCTACTTGGCCAACAAACCAAATAGAGGATATTCTGTATAACATTCATGCAACGCAAGAGCCGATGGTTATTGCCTTTATGGGGTCCTATATATTCATCATGGTGAAACACAGCCTAACATATGCGAATGTTTTACGCAAGAATACTTTGAATAGACCAGGTGGCCAGAGTATCAGGTTACATTGTACCTTATTGAATAGACAGGATGTTGATATAAAGACATTCCTGGACGCGCTCGTAGAAAAGTCGGGGATTATGAGCATAATAGAGAAGTTCAAAGGCCGATTACAGACGGTCTCCTTTTTTCTGCACCGGTCCATAGAATGCATTTGCCTTCGTAGAAAGCGCTCCAAATTTGTGAAGAGTGATTCAATTTTGTGAGAGATGGACCTGTGATAACCCATCGCTTCAATTGAACACTTTGTTTAGGAGCAAGGTATTTTGGGCAATAAAAGCATGAAATGTTCTTGTCTTATCTCATGTGTATCGATGAAATCAAATGTTTTCATGCTGCTATTGAAGTGGTTTATTCACTTATCGTGCCAGCGTAACATATATATATATAAGGATATATATGCATTTAGGTAGGACTACATTTTTTCATTCCATTAGACTTCGCGCACTCATGCACATTGCAGCATTTTCATATTCATAAACGATTGCAGCAAATGCTCGTTTCCTTTATACATTATGCTTATTGAATGAGATTAGTTCTTCATTTCTTTCTTGTCTTTTATCGGGGGATGACTGGTGCTGTATAAACAATTAAACAAATATTGATTTACACTCATGACATAAGAGAAGAACAATTCAGCAAAATTAGCCATCTGTTATGAGAGATTGAAGAATGCCAGGAGAAATGTTGTTTATTTCAACAAAGATATTGCCTTTTCCTTATTTTCTCAAGTGATGTAATAATTTTAGGCCTTCAAGCCTGTGTGGCTTGTGCTTGTCATACTTCTATGATCATGTCGGCTTCTTCTACAGCTGCTGGAGTATACGCGATGGCCAGCCTTTTTTTGTTGTTGCTAAATTGAATTAACTTCTGCGTCGAATTCGGGAATGGTCACCTGCGACCCTGTTTGAAAAGACGCTCTCTCACATGGAGACGAATTTGAATTGTCTACGGGCATTCTAATTTGAATACGTTTTTTTTTTGAAGTGATAGGGTATAGTGAGAGGAAACTGAGATTGAATTATGAACATATTCATGGCGCTATCTTTTTTTTTCTTTTATTTTGTCGACGAGTTTGAATTACATAACTGTAAAATTAGAAAACAAACGTACACACACACACACACACACACACACACACACAGAACAAAAATGACTATGAAATCGTCGCATAATGTTAAACCATTTTGAACACTCGAATATGCCATTTTCTCTTCCTTTGTAATACATTTGCCTCAATTCGTGCTCCTTCATTTTTATCTCATTGCATCACATTACTTTCCTTTTTAGCTATCCACTATGTCTTCTTTATTCTCATCATCTTCAATTAGTCGTCTAGATTGAATATCCTCATCGATGGTGGCGATCACTTATCCAAGATACTTTGCCCGTATTATTATGTATAATCTAATAAGATATCACCATAACACAGATTATAGGCAAACCTAGCCGTGTATAATATTTCATTTCGTTTGCAAAAGTGTGTTAAGATTACCATTCATCGAACAAAATTTAGAAGACCAGCCTATTTTATTTTTCTCTCTCTATCTCTCAATCTTTCTTCTTATCGCATAGACTCCGATGTTTCATAGGCAGACCGGAAGAGCTTATAAATGTTCCGTCAACTGACTTGAACATGTGTTTTATAAGATCATATAGTTGTAAGTGAATATATAATTATATATATATATATATATATATATATTATCCACCCTTTCTCATGTCTCTCTCTCTCTCTCACACACACACACGCACACACACACACACACACACATAGACAAAACAATAATCTATCCCGTTTGCTGATGACTTTTATCATATTATATATCATATCACAGTACACTGTGTAAGATTTAATCTCACTTGATGTGTAGTGAACAATATCTCATCCCGACATTATGGTGTATATAGGGTTGAAAGTAAATCGTGATTGCACATAAACTTTGCAACATTAAACCCGACAGGAAACCTACAAATGCGCTCGTTGATCTCCTTTATTGATCCCATGGAAACCTAAGACATATAATTATGGTCGAAATCTGGAGGCAGTCATGATAGATAAATTCAAAAAGAAAACGTCTCTATACAAAAAAAAAAAAAAAAACATAGATAAATAAATAAATAAATCGTGGATTTCACAGGTTTAGTCATCATTAGTTGTCAAAGATTGCGAGAAAGGTGCAATGATTTAATTGAATATTGAACATCCCATCAGGCTTTTGTCAACATTATAAAAATTGTTGAAACAAAACCGAGAAACCAACTCAAATGGAAGATTAGTTCGCGAAACTCAACTTCGATGTTGCTTGAAGTTGTTGTTTGTTTTTCTGTCATACTTATGAATGACAGCCTGCTTATAAGATCGTTAAAAGAATCTATATACTTGACCAACGAACCATATGGAGGATCCCTGTATAGCATTCATACAACGCAAGAGCCGATATTGCTACTACGGGGTCCTATATATTCATCATGGTGAAACACAGCCTAACATAATTACGCGCGTGTATTACGCAAGAATACTTTGAATAGACCAGGTGGCCAGAGTATCAGGTTACATTGTACCTCCATGAATAGTCAGAATGTTGATACAAAAACATCCCTGGACGCGCTCGTAGCCGCCATCTGAAAAGTCGGGGATTATGAGCATAATAGAGATGTTCAAAGGCCGATTACAGACAGCCAGTTTTTCTGCACCGGTCCATCGAATACATTATAATGAGGTGCTTCGTATGTATTATGTAACCTTTTTTTACGGACCCCAATGATTTAATGGTTGTTGGGAATCGAATGTGCAAGTTCTCATGTGGTTGTTACCAACATTTATCATAGCATTTATACTTCGACAATGACATACGCTGCAATAAAGCGAGAAACAAGACATATGGCAGAAGTTTTTTGTTCTTTTCTATCTCTTTCTCTCATATGCTTTGCATTCACGGGAAATTGTATATAAAAATTACGATGTTTGATATTTTGATGCTTGCAGCATTTTCAAAGAAACCTTGGGATAACTAGACCGGTGGTGTAATGTAAAACATTTTCTTGAATAAAGAAACGATTCAATCAATATCTATATATATTTGTGTATATGTATATATATATATATATATATATATATATATAAATGTATATTTATATTTCTTAATCTATGTATATGTATTTTGCCAAGATTACAAACCTATCGAGACGGAAACTGTTGATATACCGACCTATCCTGCAGCGACGATGTTTTTTTTTTTTTTTATCTCCTGCTTACGACAATGTGTAAGCTCTACATATATTTCAAAGCTTTCGGGGAATATCAGAAAGGACAAAGAATGTGTGTGTGTGTGTGTGTGTGTTTTTAAGAGAGGCAAAAATAGTAAAAATACTAATACACCATACTGATAATGTAACAATATGGAACATCTACAATGTACATTTATTATTACCTTTTGAGTGATCATCAACATCATCATCATCATCATCAACAAATGGTTCCCTTGATGTAATTATACAATAGCTTTTCTCTGTTGTTGTTAATTGTCATTATTACCATGATTATTTCTACACTGTTCAAGTTATCGAGTGATAAAGACACACATACAACCACACAATTTTTCTAATTTCTTTGCAAGGAGAGATACATGTACACACGGTGATGGTACTCCATATTCTTAGAAAGATTGCAAGTGATCTCTGCAATGTAGAAAATCGTCCATTTTTGGACAGGCATGAGTGTTTACATGTAATACGCAGTTGCACAGACTTGTAAGGGCTTTCATTGAACATTGTACAGTGTGTACATCGTATCGTCTTCTCGCGATCGCTTGCAGGCACACAGGCATGGGCACGGATCCACAGACATGGACACGCAGGCGCACACATAGTCATGAGCACACACTTACAAAGGGGATATTATTATTTACAATGCATGCACGCACGGCCTCCAATGGATTCGCACGCAGGATGCTAGTCCACTGCCTAGACTGCCTTCGTATACCGCCAATGAGGGCGTATGAGAGAGTGAAAAAAAGATAAGAGTCCGGTGTCGGGACCACAGAACTCTTAAGAGTTCTGTGGTCGGGACTAGCAGGATGCTAGATTCGCACGGACTCGCACGGTAGCGTGCCAGCACCACGCACGGTACCGTGCCAACACCTCGCACGGTAGCGTGCCAGATGGTCCGCACTCGACGGTGGCACGCAGCCGCACGGAGGCGCACTGACTGGCACGCAGCCGCACGGAGGCGCACGAGGTCGCACGGGGTCGCACGGGGGCGTACAGAAGCGCACGCACCCGCACGAGGCCGTATGAAATGGCACGGAGCCGCACGCACCCGTGCGAAACCGCACGCAGCCGCACGAAGCAGCCCCGTGCGCAGTGCGTGCGGGAGTAACATAACTTAATGGTCTGACTGTATATTCATTTGTATTACAATTGAATCGTTTTCCTATTCCACAGAGCAAGAGAAATTACTCACGTGTCTCTACCTTTGACCTCTGAGGAAGGTGACAGGTCAATGACCTCAAAATATCAGAATATTGATATTCTATGTATAGTCAATGGTCAACTTTGTAATAGGCCCTACCCGATGTACAATCATTTATGCTATAATAGAAGAATCTTGTCATTCCATGGAACATTGGTCATTAGCCTGTGCATTATATCCAACTTTGACCTCTCAGGACAATGAGAGGTCACTGAGGTCACATGTGTAGGCTTACCTGTATTGATGTTTGGCTTCATTGGTGTAATCGTAAATGCTTAATCATGTACAAATCACGCACTGATTTTTTGATCAAAGTATGTATGCATATTCCACAGATAGCATTGGTTTATAGTAACAGGTCTCTGAAATGTGAGAGGTCAATTACTTCAGAAATAAGCTTAAGTTTCTTGAGTGATGGCAGTGACCTCAAATACAACTGTTATGTTTGGGTTAGTTATGTAGACTAGCAAATATAGGCAAATATGGCCATTATCTCGACACTCGAGGAAAACAAGGCCCACGAGACTGATATACAGAGTGTTTAATCTATTCAGTGTAAGTCTCATAGATCTTTTCCCCCATTTGTCGGACTCATTATGGGACTGTTTTGCCTAAGTGTCAAGCTCATGGGCAATATTTGCATAGTTTCCAGCTGGTGGGCCTGTATTGGCCAGTGTAAAGCTGGTGGGTTGTTACAGTATGACTGCGATGAATGACTCATGGTCCTGGAGTATACAGTCCACAGCTGCGACATCATGGACCATCTTGAAAACTTCGACATACTGTGAGGCCCAACATGCATTCCACATGAAGCAATCCTGTGTATTGCAACTAGCTATTGCCATCCGAGACCTACCCAGGGAATAGATAAGCATTCATGGCAAACCATGGAGAAAGCGGATTGTGCAAAATATTTTGGAGTTCCAATAGGAGGCTCAGCTGGAATCAAATCGCCACAGCAGCTTAAAAAGGTTATACTTCAACCAAAGACTCTCTCCAGACGAAGATACGAGTATCATAAAGTTCAGGTGTTTTGCTACTCCATGCCGCTCAGGACTGTCCTGGAATATGCATGCATCATCTGGGATCCATTCACCCAGGTGAAACATCATGAAGTTTGGAATGATCCAGAGAAGATATGCACTCTTTAGCTGCAATGACCATCATATGCAAAACAAGCAGTGTTACAGCCACACTTGAAAAACAAAACAAAGCAAAACAAAACAAAACTACAATGGCAATCCCTGTAAGAAAGTACAGCTCAGGCAAATTCAGCGATGATGTTCTGCATCAAGAACCCCGCAATATTCACTCCGCAGGAAGTTGTGGCTCTATTGCTGCATTCTTCAAAAAGGGCAAATGACCAAAAATGTCAGGCATCATTTGCAAGAACACAAAGTCGGCCTACTCCCAAAAAAGGTGGCGGCTACTCTCGGCCACTGTCTCTTGTATCTCTTTGAAACACTTCAGGAGAGAGATACTCAATATTCAGCTCTGTTATTAAAGATAAATATGTCTCTCTTTTTGTTTTTGCATTTGTTTGTTGTTTTTTACTTCATATAGCTCTTTGGATACCTTCTTTAACCAATTAAGAAAAGGCTCCATGGCAGAATATTACAAGATTACACAGTATAATGAAGAAGAAGAAGAAGAAGAAGAAGAAGAAGAAGAAGAAGGAGAATAGGAAATGAGATCTGCTGTCAATGATGCAGAGCCAATACCAATCAGTTCCATGGCAGATCTTAGTCGGCACTGCAAAGGTTTGGATGTCTCTCTCTGTTGACAAAGGATATTCTAAAGCTCCAAGTAAGTCCATGGGGTGGTTTACATTGTCTGGGCATAGAGGGTTGGGTTGGGTATATGAGGATATGATGCTTTGTTATAACAATTAGGTCTGAGATATCTATTTTCTATGTTTGTTTTGACCATCCCGCATGGATCTCCAACGAAAAGGAATGATAATGTGTTAGACCCAGCCGCCACCGTGTTTTTTAATAGATTTTGATATTACAGTGTAGTTGAGAAAAAAGTAACCGCTCATTGTCCTAGATGGAAGTCAAAATTGAACTGTGTGTGGAATACTCTGCATACAATTTTGGACACACACACACACACACACACACACGCAAAATGTATTTTTTTAAATATAATTATTATTTCATAAGCAGCTGGCCATTACAAACCAATGAGACCAGACATCATTATTCTTACATTTTGATGCATATCTTTCAATATCCTCCAGGGGTCAGAGGATCATCGCTAACTGGCTAATGTTCATGTGAAATGAGTACACGCCTTTTGAATTGCTCACTACTTTTATTGCTATAGAAATACACAATATGTGCATCATGTCAATCATTAAATATTGTATCAGTTTCATTTTCAGTCTTGGATTATTTTTTCTATGTACAAATAAAATCGTGGCAAAGTAAACAACTTTCACATCAAAATATAAACGAGAATACTAAAAAAGAAATAGATGTAATAACGTGCAAGGCAAATACCAGGCCTACATCATCTTAAGGTATACAGGTGAAGGAAATCACCTTATTGATAAACAATTAACTTGACTGGGATAGCAACCACTGAACAATATTGTTTCTTAAAACTCTCTCTTCTTTTCAACAAGTGGAATAAAACACATGCACATACCAGGCATCAGTTTGGAGGACGGGTGGGGTGGTGGCAGGGATAGTTGACCCCCACCCCATTAAATTCTGAGATGTGGACTATGTTTTGTTGTTGTTAGCTTTTGTTGTTTTTTGTTTTTTGCTTTTTAGACAGAAAACTGCCCAAGTTTTTCACTTTAAGTGTGCATCGGATTGTTAAAATTTAATTCTGAAATGCAAAATCTCCCTTCTGTGAGAGGGGATATCTCCTTTCGATAGACTCCTTCCCCCTGCTTGGTTCCTTCCACAGATATAACATACTTTGGGGAATGATAATTTCCCTTATTCTATGAAAAATGTTTTTAAGAGATATTTTTATTTGAATTCCAAAGATGAAAAGGCTTTCCTATATATGCACGATTGTTCATTTTGGAGGGCAAGAGGCATTTGCCCCGCCTCCCGAGAAAATATGGGAGGGGGAATGGTGGGGACATAAAACTTTGCCTCCAAGTATTTCCTGAGATTGAGATTTTTTTTCTTCACTCTTTTGACAGAAAATGAATCGTCACTGAACATTTCAGCTATAGTATGCACCAGATTAAAAGGCAGAATCTCCTTTGCATACCCCCTCCCCCACACTATCTTTCGTTATGTCCCCTTCCATATACGCTCAGTGCTTTTGTCCCATTTTTTGTTCTATATCATCACAAAGTATGTACTAGATCTTTAATTTCAGTTCCGACATATTAAAGAAAATCCCTCTTGTTGGAGGGGGTAGTGTATCTTCAATTAACAATCTCTCCTCGGTTTTTACCCTTAGATTTGGTACACTCCTTTTACTGATAATTTCCCAAATATTCCATCATAAATGTGTATACTAGATTTTTTTTTTTTTACATTTCTATTCTTACTGCAAAGGCTCCTTCGCATGGGAAGGATTGGGGGACAGCCCCTTTCATACCCTCCTCTCGCTGTATCAACCTCTCCTCCATGCATTGATTATGGCTACACATTTGGGTATGGACTTTTTTTTTTTCAAAATGGTAGTTCAACCAAGAGTGGCACGAGATCATTGAATTGCAAACAAAAGAATGCAAAAGCTCCATAATGTGGGAGGGGGATACCTCCACCCACATCCTTCTGTCGACTGGTCTTCCTCCATAGATGGCTGACTTACTACACCTTTTTGATACAATTTCGAGGTATTCCTTCAAAAGTGCCTGTGTGCCAGGTCGTTGAATCTCATTTCTCAAGATACAAGAGCTCTGTCGAATGGGAGTGGAATACCCTACCCTCGCCAACGCTGCGCTTGCTGGGTTCCCATCCATATAGACTTGGTACACCTTGGTGATCCATAATTTTCCAAATATTCCCCAAAACGTATGCATCAATCTTAAAAAAAAAAAAAAAAAAAAAAAAACTTCGTCTTTGGGAGGAGGGTAGGTGAAATGCGCCCACACCCCATCAACTTCCGTATAAGTGATGACGCACACATTAAACAAGAGCTACACTGAATCAATGATTTCAGGTCTAAACCTGCAAAAATCCAATCCCCCACCCACATCCTCCCCCTCCCCCTCCGCTTCATTCCTTTGCACCATGAACTTATGCTTTTACATATTTTCCAAGTTCCCCCCCCCCCCACGTGAAAACAGATCGACACCCCTTGCTCTGTGCACATACCCGTCTTAGATAATTACCTGAAAAGTTCTGCGGAATGAGTAGCCACTTTTTTTGGTAACAGAAATGCATGGTTTGTAAGCCCTACATTATAAACAATTATTAACTATTAACTATCGCAATATCAATATTAACATCCTCACATTTCATTCGAGGTATTTGACCTTGTGTGATTTTCATAGGTGAACGGTAATGGCTCGTCAATAAACAGGGCCTACGAGTGCTCTCTAAAACATCATCATGTTTACCATTGATGATGTCAAACTATTCTGATACTTTGAGGTCATTGACCTCTCGAGATCATCAGAGGTCAAAGGCAGAAACACGTCTGTGTGCCTTGGAATATGAAGACGATGTCATTGTACACAGATATGCTTGTTTTGTACATCTTTACCATGTTTGACCTTTCACCAATGATGTCATACTTCAATATTCTGATATTCTGAGGTCATTGACCTCTCAAGGTCATCAGAGGTCAAAGGTAGAAACCTGTCTGCTCTTTAGAATATGAAGACAATTTCATTGTAAGACAGATATGCTTGTTTTGTACATCTTAACAATGGTTACCATTAACCAATGACATCACAGATCAATATAATATTTTGAGGTCATTGACCTCCAAAGGTCATCAGAGGTCAAAGGTTAAAACCTGTCAATGCTCTGTGGAATCAGAAAATGGTTTCCCTGAAGTATAGATGCCTGTTTAGTGAATCATAACCACATATATCATTCACAAATGTCTAAAAACATCGATATTTTGATATTTAAAGTTCATTGACCTCTGGAGGTCATCAGAGGTCAAAGGTAAAAACCTGTCAGTGCTCTGTTGAAACTGGAAATGATTTCTCTGTGGTATAAATGCATGTTTAGTGCAACATAACCACATATATCATTTGCAAATGTCTAAAAACATCGATTTTCTGATATCTAAAGTACATTGACCTCTGGAGGTCATCAGAGGTCAAATCAGACTTACCTCCCGATCTTAAAATAAATCTTATGGTATGTACTAACACTGGTGAAAGTTTCATGCTTTAGTCAAATTTTGCACAATTCACGTGATTTTGAGGGCTTATCTGCTCTACTATACTAAGTTTTTAAAGGGAAAAGTATTTCATTCTTTTTTTTTTATTTGGTTTCCATGGATATCGCATATATTTTAAATCATTTCACATGTTCTTGTTTGTGTGTTGTTTAAGTTGCATGCGTCGCCTGAGCATTTTCTGTTTCATAATTGGTGTTAGGAATGAAGATGTGGAAGTAAAATGAAATGAAAGTTGAATTATAATTGGTGTTAGGAATGAAGATGTGGAAGTAAAATGAAATGAAAGTTGAATTAGAATTGGTGTTAGGAATGAAGATGTGGAAGTAAAATGAATTGAAAGTTGAATTATGTCTCTTCTCTCCTCCTCTACCTCCTCGTGCTCCTCCTGATCATCATCATCCTCCTCCTCCTCCTCCTCCTCCACCTTACTTACACTCCTCCTCTCCAACAGAGCCGTGTGCAGAAAGCAGGAGGTGCTGCAGTACGAGCTGGAGAGATGCGAGGACCTGCTGGGCTCCAAGAAACTACAGAGGGATCAGCTGACGGTGAGTGATCTGACCTTTGACCCATAGCCATACTGTACCCATGGCTTGACCTTCTCTGGCAGGCTGGTTGGAAAGTAACATGCTAATCCATGTTCGTAATGAAAGCAGTAATAATAGTAGTAGTAGTGGTAGTGGTAGTGGTAGTGGTAGTGGTAGTGGTAGTAGCAGTAGTAGTAGTAGTAGTAGTAGTAACTGCAGTAGTAGTAGTAGTAGTAGTAGTAGTAGTAGTAGTAGTAGTAGTAGTAGTAGTAGTAGTAGTAGTAGTAGTAGTAGTAGTTGTAGTAGTAGTAGTTAAGCAGTAGTAGTAGTAGCAGCAGCAGCAACAGCAGCAGAAGTAGTTAGTAGTCATATTAGTTGAAGTAATGTTAGTAGCAGTAGCAGTAGTAGTGGAAGTTGTGGGAGGGAATGTAATAGTAGTAGTAGTTGTAGTGGAAGTAGTACGTAGTAGTTGTTGTAGTAGTAGTTTTAGTGTGGAAGTAGTAGTAGTAGTAGTAGGAGGAGGAGAAGGAGGTGAAGGGTAGTACTAGTAGTCATGGTTGTTATTACTATTGTAACATGAGCAAGAGCAGCAGAAGCAGCAGCAACAAATTTGAGTGCATTCATAACTCAAATCGTCTCTTGGTAGGAGGAATATTTAGCTCTTATTTTTCCCTGACAGTGCAGCATTCAAGCTTGTTTATGTGAAATTTGGTCAACCTAACAATTTTCAATCAATTTCTTGCTCAAACTGTAGAAGTAGTCTCTTCATTTGTCGATAATAACAGATCTGTTCACTGGCAAACATCATACATCCAGTAGAGTTTTTCCCACAGCACTAGGAATCTCTTGTTGAAATCCTGACAACATGGTGATGTGTCTTGCCAAAAAGTAAATTACCGGGGAGGAAATGAATTGCCAAGGTTGGGCAGGTTGGCCAGGAAGCAGAGTTCCTCTTGACACTGAAAACACACCAAACTAAATTTGCGATGCACCCCTCTACCAGAGAACGTCATCTTTATTAGGTTTCAGTTGGTTGCAGCTTTACAGGCAGCTTTGCTACTCCTCCTTCATCATGGAGGGTGGTGGAATTTAATTCTAGGGTGCGTTTGAGCGCTCTAAAGTGAACCAAAGCGAACTAAACTAAAACGTACTGTACGGAACTGTGCCAGATTTGGAGCGTTCGGGTGCTCTGTTGAGAAAGAGTATCTCAAGAGTTATATTTCGTGGGGGTCATGCATTTTGTAGCAAAAGGGTCATTCACCTAGTGTGCTTGAACTACTTACAGATGTCCAGAACAGAGAGAATGAACTCTTTGCATTATGACGTATATGTGCAAGTTACACGCATTCTGACATGCAAACTTTTGGTATGTTTTTAGTACTCTTTTGGAGCACATCGGGAAGTGGTCCACTTTTGGCTCAGTTCAGTACAAAGGAGCATTCAAGCGCTCCTCTGGCGCGGGTACGGTATTGTACAGTTCACTTTAGGAGAGCGCTCGAACGCACCCCTAGACTTTATTGGCTGTGTGACCTTTTGCCTCTCTGTTGTTATGCCTGCACTCTGCATTCTAGAGTACTGGGTGATATTCTAAAGGGATGCTCAAGTGTGCTTAAAAATCTATGGAGATTAACACTCACTGGCAAAATGTGGGCAAAAAGAACCAATTTGCCCACTGTGGACATGTGTTACAGGTGGTGTGCACAAAGGGCAAGATGCTACTGCTAATTGTATTTAACTCTTTGTGTGCCATGGTGGAAACCCCCTGTGTGCCACGTTATTCTGAGACATGAAGATAGTCATGCTTTGAGAAAGAATTCTGTTTTTCCAATTTGTATAATTTTTACAAATTATGTTAAGCTGGACATAATAGTGAGCAAAGTTAAAAAGGAATGCCAAATTTTGCTTCCATATACCATGTATGACAATTTTATTTTCAATTTCTCTTTTGAATTACCATTTGCTACATTATTGTTAATGCATGACTTTTGCACATAAAATAGTGACAGAAACTTCGCAAATCTAGTTGGGAACACCGCTTGATAGTCAATCACCACATATAATGCAAGCCGTATGTAAGAGGAACAAAAGCGTGAGAAACGCTTTGATTGTACCGCGGGATTAGCGATTTATCGATCGGTTTTGGCGGCTTTGTTTGTTGAGCAGAATATGCGAAGTTGGCACGCCATCGACTGAGTCGGACGTGCGAACGTGGCACATAAAGAGTTAAATTCTCAGTTTGAATTTAATGTGTAACACAAGTAGATGGTGGTCTCTACCTGCTTTGAGTGATCTCAAGTGTGGTGCTAGTGCTGGTCTTACATCCCAATCACCTACCTTAAATTGAGCTATTTCTCCCAAATACAGTGATCTTAATTTTACTCCCAGGCTCAGATTTATGTGGCCATGTCTAGAGAGTTCATGTACATTCCATTCGTGGCTTTTGCATTAGCATAGACTATGCACGTACATTGTGCATCCATGGCTGTGAATGTGGGTCTCGCACATAACACCAAAGATAATCCCTAGAGGCTGGGAAAAAAGTATGTAAATTGGCGACAACTATAGTGGACCTCGGTTCAACACACAACATCTAACACTGGGCCCAACACTAGCTACCACAACAACATCATACTTTTGAGGTCAACCTGCTAGCACTGACTGATTTCAAGTTCTGGATTATCACCGATGCTAGTATTGAGATAACACTAACACCAGGTTTTAGCAAAGAACTTGAAATCTCTCATTTTATCAACCTTCCAGTGCTCTAAGTACAGTTATTTTCCTGCTGAATGAATTTAGATGAAGGAGAAAAAGATGAAGAGAAGGGAAAAGAAAACAACAGGAGGAGACAAAGCTGACCATCCCTGTCAACGAAAATGAGCATCAGGGGGGCGTTTCATCAACGAGTTCGTCGGAGATTTCACCGACAAATTTGCTATCAGCCAATCAGACCAAGGATTTCATTAGCTTTTAACAGTTGTCAGTGTAAATCCTTGCGTCTGATTGGCTGATAGCAAATTCGTCGGTGAAAACCTCCGACGAACTCGTTGATGAAACGCCCCCCAGATATATACATCATACATAGCGTCGCTGGGGTGACAAAACCTCGTATCTCAAAATTGTCAAATGTTCAGGAGAGCGAAAAAACATGGCGGCCAAAGCACTATAGTGAATGGGAAAGCCTTCTCTTTGACATGTCATGGTGGCTTCATTTTTGGAGTAAGACAGTTAGGATTTGGCCAAGACATCACTTGACCCATTATTTGACCATTAAGCTAAAAAAAATTTTTTGGACATTTTTGAGATACGAGGTCTTGTCACCCCAGCGACGATAGATGAAGGACAATAGATATTAAATGAGGAAGAAGAAAAAGGAGGAGAAGGATATGAGCAAATTCAATCATTTTGTTTCCCTCCGTTTCAGGGCAAGGCTCCGCAGAAGGCCTTCTCTTTCCGCGGCATGACGTCCAAGCTCTTCGGCCAGGAGAACGCCGAGACCAGGGAGTCACGGGTCAGACTACTCCATGACCAGATAGACGACGCTGAGGATGGCGTCCACAGAGCACAGAAGACCATCGAGTACGTAGTATGCAGTAGATTGAGATAAGATATGAACCATTCGGTTGTAAGTTTCTGCACTTTTTCTCTCTCTACAAATTGAATTTGTTAAGATCGCAACTGCTGATCTGTAAATTAACAAACATGTCAGAAAAAAGGAACCAGTGGGACTCAAACCTGTCATCTACTGCTTTCCGGGCAGTGACACTACCATCAGGCTGTCCCTGGTTGTCGGCAGTGACACAATGAACATGGAACAAATACCCAAGCTCCGAAATTCCGACATTGTTATGTTAAGTTACTCTAACATAACAGTGTCGGAATTTCTGCAAGAATAATTCATTTGAATAACATTGCTATATATATTTACTATAACATTTTGTTATGTATTTATTACAAAATAATGTATGTTAATTTGACATAATGCTGCCCCAATTTTGTATTTGCAGTGAAATGCAGAAATCAATCTCAACTGAACTAATTATGATGTTTACTTCCTGTTTCTACCTCACAGCGAGTTTGTAGAAAATGCCCTGAAGGAGGTTGAGAGATTCAAGAGACAAAAAAGCCGAGACCTGAAAGAGATCTTCATCAGCTACGCTGTCCTGCAAATAAAGATGGCAAAACGGGTAGGAAGCAAATGTCTGTTTATATCGTCTTTTTTCAGTGTTTGAAGCTGTCACATAGTTCTCAGAAGGACTCATCTCCCACCATTTGGAATTAGCTTAAAATATACTGAAGGGCTCTGCCGAGAAATTTGTCTGGCTGACATGATTTGCCAGGATAGTAAGTTGTTTTGGAGCATTTGAGATCAAAACCGTGAAGTAATAAAAGTTAGTGTACCCAACTTTTATTTCTGAAGCACCTTCCCTGTTCAGTAGTGGATTGGTGGAACTTTACTAGTATGTGATGATTGAAACATGCCCAAGCAGTAATATTGAATTGTATGCCTGCAGCTATAATAGCAAGCTGCACATACGATTCACTCATGTGCAATCGAAACTGCTATGGCCCCACATATTGTAATTGATGTAATCAATTTTAAAACATCTCATAGCAGCCACGATCAGGAATGCTCTGAGATGGCGATACTTCTCACCATACCTTTTCGAGTAACATTTTGCATTTCCCTTGTTACCAAACTGAAATTGTGTTTATAACATCATTATTTCACACACTTCTTATGCATATGTCTTCATTTTTAATAGAGCAAAACTTGACAGTTCCTGAAGTCATATAGAAATTTTTGTTTTCCCTTTGAAGCAGAAGAGGGAAAGAAATCTTATATGCCATATCACTGGTTTCCAATTTCCATATTTTGAAATACCAAGGGGACAAAAATTGTTCAATAAAATCTATTTCACTGGTTTCCAATTTCCATATTTTGAAATACCAAGGGGACAAAAATTGTTCAATAAAATCTATTATTGTACACTTTTCAGTTACTTGAACCATATACTTAGAGATGAACAGGCAGTATTTCTTTCAATAATCATTGATTGAATTATTGTACACTGTTGAGAGGCATCAGATGCTTTTTCATCTTGATGATATGTAAAATATCTATAAAATCTTTAAGAATGCAAACAGTGTATGCCATACATTTTGTATATTTTGTAAAATGGGACTTTTTTCTTTAGAGAAATTAATTTTGTTTTGTTTTTTGTTCTTTATGTGCACTTTTTTTTATTTCCTAGTCTTCATTTTCTCTTTCTCTTTTCTCTTTATTCTGCAGGGCATCACAGTATGGACAAACACTAAAGAATGCTTTGATAAGATGTAACCACAAGCTTTCATGTTGGTGATGTCAAAGTCTCAAAAGGGATTTAAAGAATGCTGAACTGTGTTGTAGTAACCTGTGTGTGTGTGTTTGTAAAAGCAGCCTTAATTATCAGACTATCAAGTGATTTATCTGAACATAAAGGAAGATGAGGTTAAAAGAGCAACTCAAAAAAGGAATATGTGCTGAAATCTATTTCAAGTGATGACAATGGTCATTACGATCATTCTACTCTCTCGGTCTCTTTTCTTTCCTCTCTCTCTCTCTCTCTCTCTCTCTCTCTCCTACTACACATGGATGATTACATAATACAACACATGCAAGAGCATAATTGAAGTTCATGTTGATTTCATTGTTCATAGGAAAACTCTATATCAAAACAAAAACCACAGGCAGTTCAAATGCACCTTTAATGTATATTATGCTAAAGATGTTATGCAGACTTTGATTACAGTTGATGAATATAATGCATTGGAAAAAAAAAAGAAGAAAGTTTACCATAAAATTAAGCTGTTTGTTGGCCTATGTGTCATGTTGTGAATATCTTGTGACCTATATAATCAGTGTTTCAAACAATGGAAAGTGTGAATTGAAATGCAACTTACTAAGTAATTTCTCAGTATAAAATATATGTATTGGTGCAAAAAGAAAAAAAGAAGAAAAGGTAACATTAATGTAATATTGACTTTATACTCATTACATGTGGCAATAAAAAAAGAATAGAATCATCTTGTCAGATTTTTCCCCAGCATGCCTGTGAATAGAATATCTTATTTCATCTTGAAGGTACACTCAAGTTAGAATATTGCACTATTTCTGTTTTTGGTGAATGTTGCAGGGTCCTTTTACAAAAAGTGCATCTAAGTTTTATCATGCAAACTGCAGTTTTTGAAGTCTGTGTAGTATTTGTGGCTGCATCTTTGAAGGTTGCTTAGGCTGGATATGATAATTAAGTACTTTTGAAATATATGAAATGGCATTTACATTGAGATCCAATCCAGAAACTGTGTACATAGTTGTGCATTTCATTGGTAAGCCTATTGCTGGAATATTAAACATTGATTTAGAGAACATTAAGGTTACAGCTCTCAAGACAGTACCCCGAGTTTGCAAAATGTGTTTTAGTCATATTAACAGAGGAAGTAGTAATGCAGATTTGAAGTTGTTTCCAAAGTAGTTATCATATGCATATAGATATTCACCAAAACTGACCTTCCAACACTTTCTCCCTAGAGGTGGAATTTCGTTTTTCTTCTCACATATTTTGGAACTGATGTGTGGTGCATTTTTGCTATATTTGACCAACGTTTTGGGGCCTTATTGGATATGTGCATTGAGTTGATATGCAAAATGTTTTTGCTGTGAGATGGTTTGTATTCCAATGCATTTCAGGAGATTGTGTTTTCATAATTGAGATCTGTTGTTGTTTTACACTTTGCCTGTTGAACTCACTGATATGTTTTGAGTTAGAAGAACTGAAGTTGTAGACCACAGAATTGCTAAAGACACAATATATTTTTGATAGTTATTTTTGTGTTATGAATTCAGTTGTAGAGGCATAGGCATTGCAGATGATGTTACTTTAAAGATGTTTTGTTTTCATTTTCCTTTATATCTGCAAAGAGCATTATATATTAGTATGTGAAAAACGTGTAAATATTAAGTACTGTACACATAGATAGAAAGCTGTATAGATTTTCATTCCAATTAAGCATTGCTAAAATGTCTACCGGATTTATCATGTTATTTCTTTTATTTTCACTTTTCAGTCATTAGAATGGATTGCATTTTCCTCTTTTGGGTGTATGTTATGGAATGACTAGATTTGGGCAAAGTATGATATGTTATATATGTATGTATGTGAGGAAGAATTTAGCTAATTCTTCTTAGAATAGCATTCATACAACTTTAGGAAATGATAGTTCAGTACTGTAAGAAAATTAACTTTATTTATGTGATTGTGAGTTGTAAGAAAGTGATTTGTTGAAATATGCAAAGAAAGGTTTGCGCAATCAGTTAAAGATGAAGTTTTGATGATGTCTTTCTTGAACGTATATCATCAGGCTCCACACATTACTTCCTTGCAGATGATGCTTAATGGACAAGTCCACCTTCATAGACATGTGATTTGAGTGAATGCAGCAATATTAGTAGAACACATCAGTGAGAGTTTGAGCAAAATCGGACAATCCGTTAAAAAGTTATGAATTTTTGAAGTTTCTGCAGGGCAGGGGGAATAATATTACCCTTAACATATGTCAGTAGCAAGTCGAAGAAATGTGCACTTTATTCAAAAAGTAAAGTTTTGTGAAATTCTCTTTTTATTTTCCTTATATAGTTGTACGCATGTGACATCATACACTCTAGTAGTCTTCTCTTCCAGCAGTGACTGCTCCGATACTTAAAATATTCGTAAGTTTTGAACGGATTGTCCAATTTTCCTCAAACTTTCACTGATGTGTTCTACTAATATTGCTGCATTCTCTCAATCCTTGTGCATATGAAGGTGGACTTGTCCTTTAAATGCTTTGTGGATGTAACATCGTTTCAGAATCAAAACTCGCGAACTTTGCATTGATGCTTCCATTTGGTGGAAAAGGTCAGATGCCTGGTGTAACTGACTCTTTTTTCTTTTCTTTTTTGTAGCTGCAAAATCAAGAATAGAAATGATTATATCATGATGCTCATGTACAGCCTGTCATGTAATGTTTCATGGCTGAGAGACCTTCATGATCACGCCATATTTTCCCCACTTCTTGCGAGCTACAGGTTTGAACTTGAAGATTATTCATGTATAGAGAAATTATATATGTGTATATTTACATATCAACTTTTAACATATAAAACAAACACGACTACCAAGCTTGGAAATGCAGGGGGTCAAATATCCATAAGTAGATCGACGGCACATCATCACTTTCTAACAAAATATGACTGCCATAAACAGAAATTCACACATACTGTATATCTAAAACCAGTTGTGTGGTAAACAAGACAATGGTTTCTCAGTGATCAGCTGATATTAATTCAAGAAATGTGCAAGCAAATTGCATGGAAGATGTGGGATCGATTCTTGACTATTACATAAAATCACAGTTGTGTATTTGTCTGTTTTCCAGTCATGTACGTAGATGCCGCATGGAGATGAAATTTGACAAACATTTCATAAGCCTTTCAAAAAGGCGGAATAAGCTTTAAGGTAGTGCTGTTATTAAGAGGCATTGTATGGGGATTTTATTTTTTATTACAAAATTACGTTTGCAAAGTGGTCATGTGTATTATGAATGTGGGAAGTAAATCCTTTTGCAACATGAAATTTTGTAGACCAGCTGCTTATGTAAAAATTACAAGAAAACCTTGAGTGAAATCATATACAACAAAGGTAACTCGCTGAGATGTGGGAGTGTGTATTCTTAATTTTGTCACATATTTGTGATTAACCAATTTTTGTTGAACACATACACATACATCCCCAGTTTTACACACTGTGTTCTTCACAATGACTGTTAGAAGAAAACTTGCATAAGCAATGAATAGTATTGTTGTTGTTTTTTTGTCTTCATTTTTGTCTTTTTTTCCAAAGTTATTAAGCTCTTAAATTGTAACACATGAGCATAGACAAGCAAGCACGTAGAATTCTAATACATTACAATACTGGGTAGTTGTTAGATTGCAGTGTGATAATCATGCTGTGAACTTGAAGCTTGAAGTATTATCTGTTCAAGTATTTAAGTATCATTTCTTTGTCATTTGGCTCCAGTTACATGAGACAACCTACACTGTGCTTTATAACTGACATTTCTATTATTATTTTTGACATTATAATGATTACTGACATTTTAAAGTGCCTATTATGCAGACTGCACCTTATGTTTATGTATGGCAGCTCCGTAATCAAGTACATGTATTGTTAAAGACAAGAGGTCATCTTAAAGGCCAGTTTAGAAGTTTCGGGGATTGTAGATGCTAGCACTAACCATTACCTGTGATAAGTAACATTCCAATGTACTTTTTAAGCATAATAGTCATCATTTTCTGTATACGTTCTTCAAACATAGACAAATGCAATGTTCACTGCAACCACATTTTAGCTGCTACATTTCTGAAAGCTCATGAATATTCATAGTGAAGTTGAGTTATCAATGCAAATGTGGTTGTCATGGTAGTCAACAGGTGTCTCTATGTGTTCTTCACAAATTAATGCACAAGTGAAATGCTCTCTGCGACCATGGCTTAGCAGGTATATTTCTTAAAGCTCATGAATATTCATGATGAGGATGAGATATGCAAATGTGGTCGTCAACTGTGTTATGTCGAGATGTACAAGTTGTAGGAGATGACTTAGCTGGTAGTCATATTGCTTCTACTTGAAGCTTGCATGGGAATATGCAAACAGCGATAAAATTATACTGCTTATGTAGCCAATAACATTTGCTTTCCCTCCAGTTACAAATTCTGTTTCACAGTTGGAAGTTTTTTGTTTTTGTTTTGTTTTTCATTCCTACTCTCTGTCAGAAAAGGTTTTCTTTGTATAGATATATTTTTGTGTTTCTTTCATTGGACCATTTAAAGTAGACAACTACGAAGACTCTGTAAAGTGGTAGTATGTGTGCCCTTGCCGTTGAAATACCACCCCCTCCCCCCTTTTCCAGTCTACTTGCAGAATGTCAAATAAAATGCCATGTGGTGCAATACCAAAATCATGCCTTGGAAAAGAGTTCTCTCAATACAATTGTGACTGTGTATGTATGTATGTATGTATGTATGTATGTATGTATGTATGTATGTAAATGTTTATGTGTGTATATATGTATGTATAAATTGGTGCTTTGTACTTTGTGAAGTATTTGTGTGTGTCTTTGTGTTTTTGTCATGATTATCATAGTTATTGAATATTGTAGTGTAGTACTGTATATGTAGCAGAGTAGATGCATGTAATGCACAAGGGGGTGGGGGTGGGACTGTTGTAACAGAGTACCCTATTCCCATGTCATCATAATTCAAATACAATCTAGGGAAGCTATTTGGCTGAAGATGTGTTTGTCTGTGTCAACTTTCTCACCTATACAAATAACCATCAGATCAAACCACATTTCTATAAGGGACACAGCTAGATATTGAATATACACAGGACACCAGTAGATACACACAAACAAACACATTGCAAGTGTGAGTTATACACACCCTTATACATACATCTTTCTTCAGCACAAAATGTATTATACAAAATAATATGATTAAAAAAATAATATCTTTTGTGTACTATGTACTTTGCTCAATACCATGCAGAAAAAAAAACTTTTTACCCCCCTTAATCATTGGTCAAATAATATCTTACATTGTATCATGTGTCAGATTTATCATTTCTTGTTTGTGTTCAAAATTTTCCCCTCCCCCTCCTCCCCCCCCCAAAAAAATGCACATATATATGAACATTGTAATTGCTCTGCATATTGGCAGTACTAGAAATAGCAATAATAATGTCACAATAGAGGAATGCATTAAATGCCAATTGCCTTGATTTTAATTCAAAATCCGAATTTTTGGGGGTCTCCCCCTTTGTCAAGGATGAAAGCGCTAATGAAAATCTGTACATATATCTGTACGCGAAAATAACAGCTTATATATACAGTGTATATATATGAAGAGTTTGTTTGCAAAAACCGACAAGTCCATATTTGCCAAATGGAGATATTTGCGATTAAAGGTCAAGAAAAACAAGGAATAATAAGAAAATTTTAGCTTCTTTTGACCATAAATTCAAAAAATGTACCTTTATATGTAGTGACCAATATATCATTTAAAAGGTATTATTTTGTGCTTTATGACAGAGACCGTAATTCAAAATCTTCAAAAATGGACTTATCGGTTTTTGCAAACAAACTCTTCATATATATATATATATATATATATATATATATATATATATATATATATATATATATATATATATATATATAAATATATACATATGTAAACACAACTCTCTCTCATCAAATAAACTTTCAAAGTGGGTTATATGACACATTATCAAAACTATATTTCAGAATGACAAAAAGTCCCTATATTGGACTCTTCATGTTTTTCTTTTGTGGGTACTAATTTCACTAAGTACGTTAAGGATGGTATAATAAATATTGGTTGAGATGAGGATTCATAGCTTTTAATTTTTTGTAAGATACTTAGAAACCACTTTATGAAATGTTTAAGAGCATACAATTCTGTGACGAATTTAAATTCTATTTGATGAAAATTGGTTTTGAAACAACTGAGATATTCAAAGACAAAGTAAAACAAAGCCATCCTAATTAAAGGTGGGTCCCACCTTTTATTAGGACCATTTCGTTTTGGGTATCTCAGCCATTTCAAAACCAAGTTTCATCAAATAAACTTTGAATTCATAATTCCTCTCCTGTACAAGATGAAAGGATGAGCGTAATCGCGATATTATCGATTGTCAAGATTTTTTGTCACTTCGTCAAAATGGCGACGCCCATGGACTCACAAGACGGCGCGAGTCGTCCTCAATTATCAACCCTTTTCGATGATGCAAGAGTTATTCAGACGCAGTTAGAGAATTCCTCAGAACCATCAAATAGCAGTGCATTTCAGGTGAGAAGATTAATGATTGTGTCGACATTAGGAAGACTACAAAGGAATTTTGTTAGAGTACAATATAGTCCCACATGCTGCTATTGATGTGGGGATTTCTGAATCGCACTAGGGCCTACATGACATGTTCTAGACCTGTAGTTTTCTACGTAGCGCGATCCGCGATAAATCTAGAGTAGGTAGCAATAGCGCCTATGAATTTAATGACAATGTCTTTACCATCCAGCCACATGCGTCTGGTTGAACTTAAAGCTATGCCCATGGTCTGAATCGCTGGATACAGCCACGCACGTGTAGATCTAGAAATAATGCAAGCTGCGCATAAATTCATAGATTCTAGATTCTAACGATTTACACATATGACATAGTCTACTCTAATTCGACCACAAAATGGACACCGCGCTGTAAAGTTATTTGTAATGTGTTACTTTTGGACGTGATTTTCAACTGTAGGTCTGGCTTATATATTCATTTCATACATTTTTGCAATTTACCATTCCTGATACGACTGCACTCTTTGAACGTGTTGAATGGTGTTACTTATGTAATTTTTCATGTAGGCTTACACTCACAATGTTTAATAGCCTGCTGACTTTTTGAAGAGTGTAGAATAAAACAACAAAATTGAATGAAAAAAGAAAAGATTGAATAAATACATGTATGAACCGTTTGTCAGCTAATATTTGTTTTAAAGAGAGATGGTTTAGTCGTAATTGTTATTTGCAATAGATATTTTTTTTTCTTTTTGTTCATTAACCCGTTGAGGACGGTTTGATTTTGCTACAACACGCAATTCCCATAGACACCTGCCCGAGTATACTCAGGACTCGTCCTCAACGGGTTAAGAATCCTATACTACAAATTTTTTTAGATAAGGATGGCAAACCAGGTGCGAAATGGATGCGCCTATTCATGAGGAGACCCCCTGAGATTTTGCAACGACTGCCGCAAGTAATAGAGGTTCAACGTGCCTTCATCACTGCAGACAACCTGGATGTGTGGTTTTCCCAGCTGGAGATGGGCTCTCCCGCTTTGCGGGAAAACCGACAGAGTGCTAGTACAGGGGGATGCTAAGGTGGTCTCCAGATACTCCAATTTAATGGTGACAAGACCCAAATAACACTCCTCTGTACCATTTCAGCGGATGGAAAGTTTCTCCCTCCCACGCTCGTGTTTGCTGGAAAGAGGTTCCGCGTGAATCCACTAGTAGTTGAGAACTGGCTGAAGCATTCAATGGCAGGTCTGAGAATAGGTCGAATAGGTCTGAGAATAAGTCCTCCAAGACTTCATATATAGCTTCATCCTGTTCTTGGACCAGCACGGTGTGCACAGGCAGGTCCTCCTTCTGGTAGATGGCCATGCGAGTCATTTTAGTCTTGAAGTCACGGAACTCTGCAACGAAAAAAAACATCATCCTGTAGGCTCTACTGCCTCCCAGCCCACTCCAGCCATGTCCTCCAGCTGTGTGAAACCTGCTGAATCATGTTTGGGCCCCTGAAGGCAGCATGGGGAAGATCAGAGTGAAGGTTTCTGCTCAAAAATCCTGGCGAGGTGGTCAGGTAGTTGACCTTTGCTCAGGCTCTTCGATCAGCATGGGGGGAAGTGTACTCCAATTCTCAGCTTGCGAGGAGTGGACTCAGGGCAGCAGGGACATTCCCCTTCAACAAGACCTACCACGCAGAGAGGCTGGAACCCGCTGCCCTATTCCATGACGTGGCATCTCCCGTCGAGGCTTGTCCACCTCCCGCCGAGGCTCGTTCACCTCCCGCCGAGGCCCGTCCACCTCCCGCCGAGGCTCGTCCACCTCCCGCCGAGGCCCATCCACCTCCTGCTCAGGCCCACCCATCTTCAGCTGAGGCCTGCCCACCACCCTCCATGGAGGCCCACCCACCTCCTGAGGCACTCCAAGGTCCACCACCTGAGCAGTACGACAGCCCTGCCCTCGAGGAACAACTGGTCCTCCCCAAAGCCCAAAGAAGGGCATCAAGCAGGAGGGCAGCTACTGAGGACATGCCAAAATGCATCAGCCATGTTGCCTTCATCGAGAGAAAGAGGGAAAAGTAGAGGCAAAAGGATAAAGAGGTGGAGAAGAAGAAGAAGAGAAAGCTTGAGAGGGAGGAGAAGGCGGCAGCGAAAAACAATCAGAAGAAATCAAAGATAGACATGAATGCGTGTGCCGATTGTCGGGGGAGTATGCCGACAATCCAGAGGAGTGGGTGGGCTGTGATTACTGGGGCAGATGGTTTCACATTGTCTGCACTCAATTGGACGCAACTGGCGCACGCCCCCCTTTATTTTTCGTTAAAAACAAAAGAAATAAAAAGAAAATGAAATGAAACCCGGAAGTGGCAACAGAAATATTAGTTGCGCGCCCCCTTTACAGAATTCCTGGATCCGCCCCTGATGATAGCTGAAGTCCTGAGGTACTAATGTAGTAATAACAAATTCACAGATGGTTTGAATATTAGAGAATAAGAATTCAAGAGAAAATAAATGCAATATTTGAGCGAACATTCATATCATTTGGTTTCATATACTGAGCACAATATCTCACACATGAAGAATATGATACTTCATCCCATATAGTTATTTGCATACCGCTAGTCAGGCACTATCAGTCATGGGCAACATACATTGAGCAGTGTACAAAATTGGAAATAGTGATATCCCTAACCCAGCGGCAAGAATTTCTGAATTTCACATTGATCATTTTATAAACTTTGTCCGTCTGTTTTGTAGCTAGGTGGTTAACGATTCATGATATTAACCTGATTGAAAGTGAAAACTGACCCTCTTGAACAAAATTGAAACTACAGTCACTCTCACCTGACTACTCATAGCACTAACTTAGCTCAATCATTTAGGGTTACAGAGAAGATTTGAAGAGATTCCTTGATTTTGAGGCCCCCCAAGGGGGCCCCCAAATGGGGAATGGTGCCCATTTGTACAAAGTATCAGTTATCACCCCAATGCAGTACTGCAGGCTATCCTATCACAATGTACATCCTGGAGCATCCTAGCAATAATACTTGCCAAGTGTAAGTTCAAAAGTACAACCTTTCTCCAAAAATCCACGTGAGAGACTACAAATGTACATCCCTGTTTTTATGTGGCTGAATGACAAAGATAACTGAATGTTATAATGAATGAATGAATAAATGTATGAATTAGATAATAAATTGATAACAGATAGTTGCTAATAAAGCCAATTGTATAATGTACTACTTGCAGTTGTGGTATTCATATGCAATGTATCTTTGACACACCAGTTGTCTGAGTACTGATGAGGTTTTTTCATTCATTTTTTCCTACATTTTCACAGTAAACTGTATTCATAAGGTCCATAAAAGTGTCTGTTTTCTATCTATTAGGACTGCCTATCTAAATTTCTTCATGTTTTATGGTTGCAGGGAAAGTTAAAAGAAGCTATTTCTCACTTGGAGGAAGCCACTCACAGGGTCAACGAACTCGGCCTCTTCAGTCGGAACGAAGATATTGAGGAACTCCCAACAGCTCACATAAGGTATTCTGTTATAGTTATTTGGTGTTTGTTAAAATTGATAGTGTTTCATTCGATGTGGGATACATTTTGCCAAAGCCACCATCTTGGTTCATGAAATTCACGAAAGTAAAATACACGCAAACATTTCTGGTTTTAAAATAATCTTTATCATTGCTAACCTTCGAGTGCATCCACATGGTGCCACAGTACCCTACAAGCTAACCATTGAACTTTAAAACTTAGACTTGATCTTTAAGATTAGAAACGTCGTGTGAACCAAGCTTTTCATTTGCATGCCACTTTTCAATTCCCTATCTCCCATATTCGTATGTCTCACCTCCCCATGTTAGATACCTCCTCTTGCCTGCCCTGTTGGGAGACCTCTCACTCCGGTTGATGGGGGAGGAGAGATTGGATGTTGTAGAGAGGAGCAAAGCCTACTTCGTAGACTACATCAGGAGATGTAGAGACTATGGCATCACTAAGGAGGTATCATTTCCCTGTCCACTTTTGTGTTGTTGTTTGGTGTATTTTGGTGAGTTTACTGCAGAAAAACAGGTGGGGTACAGTCAGTCCGCAGCACGTATGCTAATGAGCCGATCCGGCAAGATTTATTCAGCACTCTCGTTGACGATCTTTGCGTTCGAAAGGTGTCTCGTCGTGCGAGATTTTGCGAGAGTTTGACAGGGCTATGGTTTTCACAGTGTAGCGACTTGTACATACATTCATCATGGCTACAAGTCACGGTAAATTGTTGTCCAGACTTTGATCTTTACTTTGATGCTAAATCTGCGTATAGTATCGGTTCTTATCATGACGATATAATCAGTTGAATTTGCGTAAATTTTACCTGCTTTTCACGGAAGATTTTGTCGTCTAAAGTTCGTTTTTGGTTCCTGACCGGATTAAGAAACTGTTGTTTCTGATTTTGGCTTTTTCGTATAGAGGAAACCTAGATGCTCATCATATATTGGAGTCAAGGAGACGCAAGCATGATTTATACTAGTTTTTCCGTTTTAAAATGTCTGTAAAATTCACTCCTAAGCCGGAAGTATGCTCCATACAAAGTGTACAGTGGCGCGAAAGATCTCTCTCATTGGACAGTGCTTGCATTCAGCGCGCGCTGTACCACTGCTTCTAGCTTCTAGCATCTGTCCGAAGCACAGAAATCTACACGCGTGCCTATGCAAGCATGCGCTATGCATGCACGTGGCTTGAAACCGTAGCAGCGTAATGACGTAATGCAAGCGCTGAATGCAAGCGCTGTCCAATGAGAGAGCTTACTCTTGAGATTGCACGGTTTCAAGCTGACCAGCCCTGACATCGATGTATATTTTACTGGTTCCTGACCGGATTAAGAAACAAATTGTCAAGATATTTACATGGATACAAAGATTAAGAGATGGACTACCATATAGTGTACTTTCATTGAGACGCAAGGTGAATTTGGTATTCTTTTGACGTCTTGTACATGTACTGCACCCATTACTTTTTTCATAATTTTTCAAGCTCAAATTACGCTATGATATTTTTCATTTACAATAATTTGAGTAACATGTGACGATAACTTACATATTTTCCTTGAATTTGATACCAAATTTGTGAATATAAGGTGTATTTTTGTTGCCGAAAGCCCAAGGACAAAATCCCCTTACGCAGCTCATTACGTATGCAAGCCTCGATCGGGCTTGCATACGAGTTGAATAAATACGAGCGAATTATCGGGTGCTGCGGTCTGACTGGGTAGGGAAAGGAGAAGAGAACTGTATTATGACAAGTAAGACAGAGAAAAATCTGTGAATGATCTATCATGGTAGGATTATAGTTGTATGCAATTGATGTTGATACAGGGTAAGTTCATCAGCAAATATTTAAAGCAAGTCAGCATTTTTAGGGTCTTTTTTTGTTCTTTCAAAAGAAAAACAGAAATATCACATACTATTGATGTGACTAACAACTGTCTTGCAAATTTTCTTTTTAGTTCAAGTTTTACAAACAGGAAGGGCACATTTAAAAAAAATTTGAATTCAAGTTTGATGAATGATTGTTGTGAATGTTTGATAGACTAAAGGACAATATCGTGTAACCAATGTCTCAGGAGATTCCCGAGGACCCCTCCCCAGATGCACCACCCCAGAGTGCCCCCGGCATGGGTGGGGCACGGCCAAACCTCATGGCTATGCAGTGCAACAGGGAAGACAAGATTCGGCGCTACAAGGAGGCTAAGGAGAGGGAGCAGAAAATCAACGCTCTGGGAACCTGGGAGGAGGTTGCAAAGCGGGAGGAAGATGTGCAGGTGGATTATGATGTCCTGACAGTATCCTGATAAAAAAAAAATGATAATCCATATTTAGCATATTTGTCAGTATAACAGATGTTGAATAGCATCACCACACACTCCTGAGTGCTTGGTTAAATCTGTGAATTGATTTTGTGTTCTTATTCTCTCCACTGTATGAAAAACTACGCAGTATGTAGATTCACAAAGCTGTAAGAATCACAGGCATTTTCAACAATCATTCAAATTCCTGTAAATTATTTTCTTTTTTACAACATTGATCTTGTTCAGCAGTCTTCAACATTTGAAGTCAATATATTATCACATGATAAATTCTGTATTTGTGAAATAAAAATGTCAACGCTTGTCAAAATTATTATATCATGATAAAGCCATTAAGGCAGTAATCTATGAGAGAAAGTAAAACCAAGCCTTGTTTCTGCATTTTATTTCAGCGTTTACTAATGAAATATATTGTACATGTTGTATGTCTGAGTGAAGAGGTGTCGTAGCATCAAATGAATTCATTTTGGCACAGAAAATCTTCCGCCTTGCATGACTTAGATTTCATTTCATTTCATTTCATTTCTTCATTTGTCCAAATTATGTATAAAAACATGGCTTGGAAAATTGGTTTTGTCATACATTCATAAACACATATTGACAACAGATAAACAACATATTACATTACATATAAAACATCAAATGAATACTCAAAATGTGTTTTCAAAGGTGGTTTGCTTGTGTTAGTGATGACATCTTGACAATAGGTGATGTTGAAATTTATCAAAGTTTGCAGTGGCCTCCAGTTTAAGCAAAGGCTTTCTTATTTTCTTCCCATGCTCAGAGAGAATTCTATCTTCTGGTGTTGAAGAAGTGGGTGGGGACAGCCCTGGAACAACTCAGCAGCATCCAGCAAGAGAGGGAGATTCTACAGCACATGGCAAAGATGAAGAAGAGCTCCAGTAACCGTGGCAACGGGGATGGTGACTCGAGGAGAGATGCTCCTCAACAGCAGCCACAGAGGAAGGTGGGTGAAGACAGGATTAAAGATAATATAAAGTTTTGGTATTACCTCAAAAGTTTCCCTGAATTTCCTTCTCTTAGTTTGTGTTTCAGGTTAAAGTACCTTTCATATAACTAACACTGTGAGACTTACTCGCCCCAAAGTGCTCTCATGTGAATAGTAATCATGCAATAATGGTTTCGTACCAGAGCCGCCGCCATACGGCGGCGAGGTAGTACACGTATTGTACGAAACCATTATTGCATGATAACTGCGACCAGCAGCGTGCAGCCCCATACGCATACTGAGTAGCTAACTGCGACTAGCAGCCCCATACGCATAGCTAAATGGGGCTTCGCATTGTAGCTTACAGGATCATGACAGATGTAGTATCGCGGGTAAATATCAACGTAAAATCCAAAAATTTCTTCAATTTGAAGACTTACCAGTTAAGTTGAAGTATTGAAAACAGGCTTCGGGCAACGTTTGGTTTTGCCAATAGTCCCTTTCTGTTCGAATTGATGACTGAATGTGACTCGGTCGAGAGGACCTTGGGAGAGCTACACTGACGGCCAGCGCATGCGCACACAAACATCTTATCCGTTCGTGGATTTGAAATTTGTTCGCATGTGATGTGTGCGTATGCGGTGGCCGTAGTAATCAGTGTATGTAGCTCTCCCAAGGTCCTCTCGACAGAGTCACATTCAGTCATCAATTCGAACAGAAAGGGACTATTGGCAGAACCAAACGTTGCCCGAAGCCTGTTTTCAAGACTTCAACTTAATTGGTAAGTCTTCAAATCGAAGATTTTTTTGGATTTTAAGTTGATATTTGCCCGCGATACTAAATCTGTCATGATCCTGAATGCTACAATGGGGAGCCCCATTACGCTATGCGTATGGGGTTGCCGGTCGCTATGCGTATGGGGCTGCTGGTCGCAGTTAATTACATGATTACTAAGAAATGAAAGCACTTTGGGGCGAGTAAGTCTCACAGTGTTAGTTATTTGAAAGGTACTTTAACCTGAAACACAGAAATTCAGGGAAACTTTTGAGGTACCAAAACTTTTTATTGTATCTTTAACCCTTTCTGTACCAGGGACCTTGGACAGTGTGTAGAACCCTATGAGGTTTTCTGTACCTGTTTGCACTCAAAGTACACAAAGGGTTAATCAAATTGCACTGTCGGGTGATTTATTTTCAGTGGCTCGGAGTATGCATGTAACAGAAATGGAAACATTTATACACCAAGGTATCATCGCACTTACCTTGGTACAGTTGTATGTCAAATTTGTAGTGCGTTGAGTGAACTCTGTTGTGAGGTTTGCTTTGTCCCAATACCCATTTGAATGTCACTTTTTACAGGTGATCAGTAAAAGTCGTTACTGCTCATTGTATGTAGAAAAGTACACACACACACACACATAAGCTAGCAGTAGGTACATTATGGAAGTGCCCCGTTACTTTCTCCCACTGACAAATACTCTCACAATGTCAATTTTTACTCCCACGTTGCTGACTAAATAGAGCAAAACATAGGATGGAACCCCATAATGTACCTCTTGCTCATCCACATACATTGTAAACAAACAAACAAACAACAGTAGGCAGAAGAATTTAATTATGCCATGATGCATGCATTTCTTTGTGGTAGAATCGATTATTTGTTAACTACCAGCCCATGTACTTACCAGCAAGAAAAGTTGTTGAATGTGTACTTTCTCACTGAGGCATAATTGCTTTCTAGTGAAGCCTGGGGATTTTCGTATTACTGATACCCAGTAAGCAGGTGGTTGGTCCCATTTGTGTGAAATTAAATGACAGTGTAAACAGAACCAAGTTTTAATCTAGCTTCACATGATTCAATGGAGGTTGTACTCCAAAAGGAAGCTGTATTGTATACAGTATTCATTGTATAATCGGGCATCTGATAATCGGGAACCTCGCTTAAATGACATACGCTTCCCAGAAACATTTCCAATGCATGTTATTTTCACTGCATAATCGGGCTGGGACCTCTGATAAACGGGACAATTTTTCTTCAAGCGATCTTTGATTTTGTTGATATTTTACACAAAAAATATACCAAAATACCACAACATTATTTCAAAGATTCCCTATCAGTTGTCGTTTACATCAAACTTACAAAGCAAGCTTCGGACTGGTGTGTTTTGACCTCCGTCCATCCAGTACACGTACATTTCAGCTCGCTGCCCGCCTTCGCTTTTCTGTACATGTGTATATATGGCGAGCTAGATCGCTACATATTGACAACACATGTACAGTGCAGTGATCGCGGCAAGTAAACAATCAAGCCGTGATGATTGAATGATTGAAGGACTTTTCATTGACGTTCCCACATCAGTTCTGGGTAATCATTTCCCATGGTTGTGGATATGTATTTATACGGAACGCCCTACGTGTCCAAGAATTCTATGAATGTTTAAGAAAGTGCTAGCTTTTAATCCACATATTTTGTGTTCGAAGAGAGGTGACAGAAGAAGAACCCGGTTGCGATTACTCTACATCATTGCGAGAATGCAGGGAGAGCTAGAGGGCCGCGCCGAGGGGTAGCGTGGTTGTGTATTCATGTACATGTACAGTACGTCAGTATGCATGTGTGTGTGTGTGTGTGTGTGTGCACTAAATGTACATGTCGTATGCCGCTAGTGTATGGTGAGTGCTCATCGCGAAATCGGGCACCCCGCTTAAAGGGGCCGGGTTTGCTACTCCCAACCTGTCCCGATTATGCGATGAATACTGTATTGCATAATTAATTACAGCAGGTCATCATTAACTTATTATTTCACTGGACTGGACTGCTCCTCTAATATACTCATCTCACTAACCTCATTACAAAGTCATTGCTTTGAGACAGCTTTAATTCTTGCAGGGATAAATTTTCCCATAATGTTTGAAATGCTCTAAGTTCAGGATTTGAGTGATTTGATTTGATTTGTTTTGCTTGTCATTTGCTATTTATGCTTTTGTAATGATGTCATTACATATTAGCCAATGAAGCCGTTCATTCTGACCAAGGATGCACTCCAAGCTCAAGTCTTTGGTGCCGGCTATCCCAGCATTCCCACCATGACTCTGGATGAGTTCTACGAGAAGGAGATCCGAGAAGGCAAGATCAAACTCGACTCTCAGTAAGTGCCCCCCCTTTTCCACTTCGTAGACAACTACTCGAGGAACAATTACTCCAGAGTGCACACTGGTACCCAAATGCGCAGTAGCCTTTCCACCTTTCCCAATGATATCACAGAGACAAATTACCCCAAGACATTACTTTTTTCTTTTTTTTTCTTTTTTTACTTTGGTGGGAGTTGTGGGCAAGGAGAAAAGGACATTTAAAACAGCTGTGTGTCAGCCTGGTTTCAAGAAAGTTATGTTAAACATTGTGTGTTTAGAAGTTGTTTGGAAGTGATTTCATTGTAAAGTGCCATGCTGAAGAAAGAAAAGAGAGAGAAAAAATATGCAGCTTTATTGTCAAGAGGTGATCTACTGCATTATATTTAGTCTCTGCCCAAGGTACATCCCACCTATGTGTATCTTTGTGTGCAAGCATTATGTAAATCATTGAGACTCGTATACATGTTGCAGTATTTTATCTTGTGATACATTTGATGTTCAAACACAAAAGCAAATACAGTGTTTTCAGGATATTCCTAGTTTGTTTGTTTGTTTGTTTGTTTGTTTGTTTGTTTGTTTGTTTGTTTGTTTGTTTTTTCTCCTCTTATATTGCTGAGCTGCTAGGGAAAATTTGTTGACAATATTAGAAGTACATTGTATTTCTCATAAGGTTCTAAGAGTTGATGAATGTTGTATTGTGAGCAGGAATCCAAGCCAGCAGAGTGAACGTGAGGCGGCAGAGGCCCGAGACATCAAGAAGGAGATAGAGATAGAGACAGATGACCCAGAAGCCCTGAGGAAAGCAAGAGAGTGGGATGAATGGAAAGACGGTATGTAGAAACTCATATTTCATGATGTACACTTTAAATCCCTTAAGTTTGTCAAACCTGTACAAGGGCATTCAACTCATGGGCAAATTGATATTTCCTCTGACTTATTTGGGATGAATTACTCTAGGCAATTTAAATCATGCAAGGACAATCAAAAGGAAGATGGGGAGGGGGGAGGGGGGAAGGGGAGGGAGGAGGTGAAAACTGTTTTCTAGGGATGCTTGATACAAAGGGATTACTTTTCTTCAGACAACATGGACTTATTATTATAAGGGACGCTACTCAAATGTGTAAGTGGTAGTGTACCTGGTATACATATTTTTCCCCCCATTGGCCACACATTACAGTATGTTTGATAAATTAACTGACACACTAGTGTGCATTCTCATTTCACAATTGGTATAATGGTTTCCTTTAACTTTCAGGGTTTTGATTCTGTGCCTTTTAGATAGTCAGACTCCTTCGAAGTACATAAAGGTAACAAGTAATCTTGACTGCGGAGCAAATCACCTCTCTTTGAAAAACAATCTTTGCACACCTCTATCTCCCAGTTAAACAGTTAAAGATAGAAAACAAGCCTGATAAAAAAAAGTGTATTGAACATTATTTGTGCATCAGGCAGAGATGAAAGAGAGAGAGAGTGTGTGAGAGAGAGAGTGTGTGTGAGAGATACAGAGAGAGAGAGAGAGACAGATAGACATACAGACATGCAGACTGACAGACAGAGAGAGTGATAGATCGGGAAAAGAGGGCTTTTGACTCTGCTCAGTTTTGAATAATTGTGAAAATTATGTTCGCTTCCACAGATCACAAGCGAGGTTGGGGAAATAGAGAGAACCGAAGCTGAGTACCGGCCTAAGGATGCTTTCCCCGCATCATCCCTTTGGTTGAGGAGTGCTCTTTAAGGTGATGAGTCTAAACATTTGAGAATGTATCTCCTGTGTGAGTGGACGGAAGCTGCACCATGATGGAGGAAGAAGAGCAACCCTCTCTGTATGTGTGTTGGCCTTCTGGAAGACCAGGGCCTAAGCCATCGCCAGAGGCATGACATTTGATCTGCAGGAAATTACAGGCAGTGCAACGTCTTAATTCTCGTCATTGGTCGAATGAGAGATGGAAGTGGAACATGGAATGCGTTCGAGCTCTTGCTTTTTCTGCTGTATCAAAGTCATACTGGGATGTAGTTCGTGGCTGTTTGTCCTGCATGGACCTAAAACTATGTTCTGCCCAGACCAGAAGAAAATTATATGATACATGGAGGCCATTTGACAGCAGCGGATTCTGGAGTATTGTGGAACTACAAAGATGAGTCATATACAGTATGCAACGTCGTGTTGATTATGGAATATAGATATCTTGTTATGCAAACATATGGACACAGTATTAAAGATGGGATTCGTGGAGGTGAATCAGGAAGCTAGACAAAATGCTATGACAGTTTTCACCTCTTGAAGATCAAGGAATCATCTGGAATGTTTTTGAGTATCTCTGGCTCTTGCTCATTTTGTTGTTGTTCATAAACTGTCACTTTTTTTTCACATTTCTCTGAAAAGTATATAGTACTTTCCCTTGACTTTGTTCAAGGAATGTCATGAAAAATTTGTGAGCTGTCACCGTGACACCTTTACAAAGTTGCAGACTTTATGGCAGAGAATTATTAAGAATTATCCCCCCCCCCCCCTCCAAAAAAAACAAAAAAAAAAAAGGAAGAGAAAAGAAAAAACAAATAGAAAGATCCCGGGATTGAAAGTCCATTTAAAAAAAAAAAAGGAAATCCAGGAAAATATATATGAAATGATATGGTATTTCAGATAATTTTATGGACACTGAAGCCAGGAAGGATATGAAATGAGAGGTCTCTTATTGTTATGGTTTAAGCAACATTGCAGTCGCCTTTGTTTTCCCCTTGCTTGTTACTTTGTGATGGAATTAGCCAGACATTTTTCCAACAAGACTTTAAACTGACATGCTTTAGTCAGAAATGCATAACATTTCTGCTTTCTTGTGTCATCTGAACTAGCTGTTTTCAAACCTAAATGTAAAGTTACTGTATACCCGAAATTGAGAGTGAAAGAAATATTTAGCATTCTGATGTTTACCTAGGAAGTACAATTTTGTACATGTATGAGGCATATTAAGACCTAAATAATGGTAAATTGCTTGTATTTCAGTTCATACACTTGAAAATATTTTGGAGTCTTGAAACATGTGTTTTATGTACTTTTCTTAGATTTGAGAGCTAATTTATTAGTGTGTGATGTCCTCATCACTATAGTGTGCCAAAGTTGGCAAATGACTTCAAACAAATCTGCTGTTAAAACGTGAGCAAGGACAGCACAATTCAAAAAGAAATGTCAGGAAAATATCAAACCCTTTCTACAGGCCCTGATGCACAATAAAATGACATTTGATCTCAAATACAAAAACCAAACATGACATGATATTGGATTCTTTATGGTTGAAGAGCAAGTAAGAACATAAATTTTCAGTGTAGTGGTAATCAGGACACTGACTTTGTATTGTAACACAAGGAATTGTGCAATATTTTAGTTGAAGAGAAAAAGCATGCCTATGCCACTTTATTGGATACTCTTTATAGTAGTGTCAAGAGACATATTAAGCCATTAGTGACCTTGCTTCACAAAACCCACCCAAGAGTCACAAGGCATAGGGTCCCATTTGACCTGAAGAAAAAGTTGATTCATGTTATGTAAAATAGACAGAGAAAAAGAGTGTACTTGGTAAGTGTGCGAAGTTTCAGGAAAAACCTGATTCTCCCTTCAAAGCAGATATTGCTCTTAATAGTCACTTGTTTTTGCATGCACAATAGAGAGTATTAAAGTGAGGACTTCAATAGACCCATAACTCAGAGGTAGCAATCCCCTGAATTTTGATTTTTCTCTCTCTAATTTCAGTTGCTGAACAACATTCAATTCTGATGAATTTATACATACTGGTAATTCAAAAGTTGATGATCTTCTTTCAAAATCTGGCCTACACCAAGCTACAATGTAAACCTTACATGGCAAATTTCAGTTGGGTTTGTGATGCAAGGAGAAATTTTATAAGGGCATGCATACAATTTCTACAGTGGTCAATTCCTGTGTAGTTATTGCCATGGTTAGAATTCACAAATAAAACATACAAAATCTTGTTTGTTTTGTTGTTGTTGTAGCATCTGCCTCAAATGTTGCAGGATTTCCTTCATTCAACATTAAAGTACACCTTCAGAGATTGTTTCTTGATTACAATCTGCATTTACAATTGTATTAGGCATTACATTATGCACCAAACCCCCATATGTGTGTGTATGTGTGTGTGTGTGTGTGTGTGATATTTATGAAACAAACAAAATGCTTCCAAATATGCGATACAATATGACTCAAAGAATTCAAGACAAACAGTCCACCTCTTTCACCATTCTCATTTTTTTATTCATCATTCACATTTTTTTATTCATCATTCAAGGGAAATGACAAAAGTGGCCACTATACAAGTATATAGACAGGTCAGTGACCATTTTGAATTTCAACACTTGCATTGTATAATAGCATAAACTACCGCATGTTTTTCTTTTAAAAAAGAAAACAGCAAATAAGTTTGCATGAGCAGATATAATATGGGGATTTTTTTTTTATTATTTACTTCATTTTAAATTTTCTTTTAGCCTACTTCTGTTCTACAATGACTTTTGATTTTCAAAACATTTTGAGCCTGAGGAACTGGTTCGTACTTGTTTTGCATGAATGGGGTTCATGAGCGAGTTTGAGGGGATCCATAATGTGCGAAGCTGACGTAAACAACAATTAGCTAGACAAGTATCCTAAATTGTCTTTATTCAAAGGGATTTTCATCACTAGTTGGCATTTTGGTAAAATTCTAAGATGTTATTAGGAGCTGTCTTTGCCTTTGTAGCATCTATTCAGGGCAGCATTACTGAAGCCTAGCTCTATTGTCAAGTTAGTGATAGAAAGACGGCTTTACACAGCAAAGAGCTGCGTTTGTCTGTCATGTGTGTGTGGTTGTGACTGGGACTCGGTAGAATTCACACAATGAACGTAAAAGCCAACGAATTCATGGCTGATTTAACTGTTCAGCTAAATTTTTGTGGCCGCTATACGCAGTTGGATATTAACCTCGGGATACGAAATGAGTGGCTGCTTGCCGCGTTAGGCAGGTGACTGCTATATAAATGGTCTATAATACAGCAATTTCTTGCGGGGAATTTTTCAGTGGCCGCTAAGACAGGTTTGACTGTATGTAATTTCATAGAATAGCCAAGAATAGCAATGCACACTTTGCGAGGTTGACAAAAAAGTAAATATAATAATGGAGAAAAGTGGTACACTGAAAAGCACAGCTTAAAAAAACGTAGATCACTTCAAAGCATCGTATAGTTTTGGTTAAGACCTATTTTCAGGTTTCTAACATTTTTTCGTGAGATAATAAGAAACCTTTTATGAAATATGAAAGAGCATTCCATGAGGAATTCCATGAGGAATTCAACGTTTATTTGATGAAAATTGGTTTTGAAATGGCTGAGATATCCAAAACAGAGCGATTCTAATAAGTGTGGGACCCGCACTTTATTACGATCGCTTTGTTTTTGGATGTTTCAGTCATTCCAATAACCCGATTTTCATGAAATAAACTTTGAATTCCTCTTAAAATGGTATGCTCTGTACTATTTCATAAGTGTTTCTTGGTATCTTGCAAAAAGTTCAAAGCCCAATTCTCACCTCCACCATATGCTACATGTAAATATCATCCAGAATTAATTCATGTACAGCAGGTAACAAGGACATCACCATTATAAACAGTAACTATTTCAAAGTACAAGGAAACACAAATTAAGACAATGCCAACAGTGCTACAATCTACAGACACTAGGAATTGAGCCATGTGTAACATATAAAATAACATGTTCTTTTTGTTATTTGTTCACTACTCTCTAACTAGAAAAGCACTCAGAGAGCGCAGACCTCTGCCAAGCAGCTCATTTCCACCCATTTACACATGTGCTGAAAATGGCCCTATTTCTCAATGACAAAGAATCCTGTCCAGAGTCTCTCTACCTTAGCTTCCTGCTGCATCTCGAGCGCGTGCTCAGTGTGCATATGCGCATTCAAATACATACAGTTTGAATTCCCTGTTGGCCGTATTCGCCAGTGATAAAGAATCCTTCATTAAAAAAAAAATTAAAAAATAAAAAAAAAATCCTGGATCCAGACGGTGAACTGAATCACTACCAACATTTAATCATCTGTTCCTTGTGTCATTATCAATTTTTCCTGTAAATTTCATCTTAATCTGTTCACAACTTTTTGAGTTATTTTGCAAACAGACACGCAGACGAACAAACCAACGCTGGCAAAGTATATTCTCCTTGGCGGAGGTATAACTACATATCATTGTCATGGCACAGTGATGGGGAGGTTGTAGGGGCGATGGGATTGGTGGCAGCAAAGGAGGGGTCAAGGGAGGGATGGAGGAAGGAGGCAGGAGAGGGAAAGAGGGGGATGCAGAGAGAATAATTATATCATGAGTCTGTGCTCTCCTTCAGAAACTGGTAGACGGAGGAGAAGTCCTTGAGGGCGTATCCCTGGTTGCACATCAGGCGGTAGATTTGGCAGCTGAGGGATCCAAGGGGGATCGGTGTCTTGGTGGCCACGGATGCTGCACTGGACAGCCCCAAATCCTATCAGGAGTGATACAGACACAACATCTCATCAGAATGACGAGTAGAGCAGAGTTCCCTCCGCAGACCTCACACATTGTTCTAACAACATTTTGTACAGGTTATAGACGATTTGGAATTCAGTAACCTTTGACAAGGCAGGAAAGATGAGTATTACCATGTCATGCAAAAGTCAGTTTGGGTTGCCATATTTCTCCTGTTGCTACGACAATTGCAGTTATAGTGCTCACCTGATAAGGTCAAATGTCATAAGATGAAGGTCAAATTCTAAAATTTAACTATTTCCCCCATATCTCCGCAATGCCAGAAGGTATTTTCATGAAATTTAGTGTATACCAATATACATGTATTACCAGATAAAGATTCTCTAGGGAAAGTTTTAAGCCATGGGGTCAAGGTCAAGTGGAAATGCTGATTTTCCACTTTTTCCCTCCATGTCTCAGAATTATTTAAATGACTCAAAGTATCTTCGTAAAACTTTGTATTTAACAATGCCTGACGATGATTCTCTTTGAAAATTTGAGTCATTGGGTCAAAGGTCAAGGGTTAAAAGTCAGGTTAGAATGCTAGAATTACACTATAATGCTCAAGTGATACTGTTTTCTCCATACCTTGGAAATGACTGAATCAATGCTTCTGCTTTCATAATCAAATTTTGTATATACATGCATAACTGCACAACGATTCTGTAGGGAAAGATTTGGGACAGGGGTCGAAGGTCAAGGGTCATTAAAAGTGAGGTAAAAACGCTAAAAATACAATAAGAATTGGTGCTGAAATTACACTCTTTATTTCTCCATACCTTGGAAATTACTGAATGTACAGCACACATTATTGCACAATGATTCTGCAGGGAAAGATTTGGGCCATGGGGTCAAAGGTCAAGTGAAAATGCTAAAACTTCTCGATTTTTTTTTGGCCAATATTTAAAAATGGATCAAAGTATTGCCATGACAATAAGAGTATACTAAATAATGATTTTTGCCAATCACATAAAACTGCCGTCTCACATTGGCAAGATGTAGGCCTACTGTAGACATATTTGTAATCTCTATTTCATCTCTTCTTCTTTTCACTATCTATATTTTCTTTTTTAAGCTTTCTTATACTCTTATACTCTTGCTTTACTGGTATGTTTTATGTTTAAACTCTTGCCTATTTAAATTGTATGTACTATTATAAGCAGTATTCTTTATGTATTTGTATTTTTATGCCTCCGCCAACGAAGTGGCCGGAGGCATTATGTTTTCGGTTCTTCCGTCCGTACGTCCGTCCCGTTTTGCTGTTGTCGATATCTCAAGAACCGTGTGGTGGTTTTACATCAAACTTGGTATGAGGGTATATCCTGGGGGGATGATACTTTGTTTGAATTTTAGGGTCACGGGTCAAAGGTCAAAGGTCACAGGTTATTTTGTGAAAAAAAAAGGTTGAAAATTCATGTTTTTCTCCATATCTTGCAAATGGTTCAAGGTATCTTCATGGAACTTAGTATATATGCTTGTTCCAATGGGCAGTGATTATCTAGGGAAGTTGGGGGTCATGGTTCAAAGGACAGGTGTCAAAGGTCAAGGTCAACTCCTCAAAATATCACTACTTTCCTTATATTTATGCAATGCCTGAAGGTTTTTTTTTTAAACTTGATGTATGCATGTATTACCCAATATATATTCTGTGGGAAGTTTCTTGCGAAAAGGTCAAAGGTCAAAAGGTCAAAGGTCAAGTGAAAATGCTGAATTGCACTTTTTCCTCCATATCTCAAAAGTAACTCAAGGTATCATCATGAAACTTACATATTTATGCATGTTCAACCTAACAGTGATTCTCTTTGGAACTGTGAGGTCAAAGGTCAAAGGCCAGGTTTAGATAATGTTATTTTCCCATTTGATACTGAAATTATACTTTTTGTCAATACCTTGAAAATTACTCAATGTATAAAAGGGTCAAAATTCAAGTAAAAACATCAGTTCCCCAAATACCTGCACTCTGACATTTTAATCATTCGTCCAATTGAACCTAGTTCTATGAAAGTGAACATTCAGCACATTTGTGGCAAACCTGTCATTTTAATATTTTGCCAATTGTGTGAAACTGTCATCACACATTGTCAAGACATTGTACTATAGACCTATTAGGAGAACCATGCATTATGGCGGAGGCATATCAGTCGCCGTAGCGATATATCTAGTTATATTTATATTTTTAAGTTCGTTTTTTCTTCTCAGTTGCTAATTAAACCACTTCAGGTTTAAATCAAAATTACATACGTTGTATTTTTCAGAGGAGCCTTACAATACAAGCTCTGCTTCAACTAATACCTCGTCTTTCTTTCCTCTCAAACTCTAGGCTACTATGCCACATTCTTGTTTATCTCTGTCTAGTTTCTGTACTGTGTGTTGGTTTCTTTTGCAAGAGTATGTGTATTCTTCATTGATATACCTTGAAGAGAGACAAATAAATGAACTTAAACTTAAACTTGAACACACAGTCAGGGGTGCACACCGATGTAGGCCTATATACATACCTTTGCCATGAGTGCAGTGCCAAACCCGCCCTGGTAGTTGTTGCTTGAGGGCACCCCTTCCATCACTCCCGGGACTGGGTTGTAGGTGTCACAGGACCAGGATCGCCCTGTGCTTGTGCTCATGATGTCTGCCAGAACCTTCTTGTCCAAACCAAGCCTGAAAAAAAAAAAAATGTGTAAAACCACACTTGGTCATCTCCCTGGATTCAAAGTGCACTGTACATAGGCCTAATAATGCTATCCACATCCAAGGCCATACATAGGAATTTATTTTTTTTTCATAGGAGGGGACAACTTCAGTGCTTTGGCTTGCTTCTTTGTCTGTGTTTTTCCCCACGGTATACTTTTGTTACTTTTTAATTTCATTTATTTTGATTCCATTTCTGTGAAAGTTGAATGATATACTGTACAGGGCATTTTTGCGGTGGTTTTATTTCCGTGAATAGGCTCGATCTCCATCGTGACAACAACAGCGCACATAAATGTCAAATTTCTAAGATGGAAAACAAAATTTGCCACGCACGCAGTACTGTCCAATAAAGGCAAGCAGGCTAGTATTGCAATATAAAGTGACTACGATTCTAGGCCTACTGGTACTCTTTTCTGAGAAATTTGATGTCATTTCAAGCAATGTTTTAACAAAATGGTCGGTTTGAGAGGTCATACTTTCTTCCAAACACTTGTGTTTTTGTTTTTGTTTTTTGTTGCAATATTAGTGGCGTAACTACGGGGGGGGGGGGGGCATGGGGGGCACATGCCCCCCCCCCCCAATCCGCTGGTAAAAAAAAAGAAAAAAACTACCAAAATGGTAATTCAAGGGTTAGTAAACTGCTTTTGAAATCGACATGAAAGGATGATCAAGAAAAAAGATATTTTTCTAAGATTTCTTTTAACCATATAATTAAAGAGGTATTATAGTGAAACATTGTTCAAAAAGCCCGTAGACGACAGCGTGATTCCTGGTTGGCATTTTGAATATAAGCAGGATGTGCGCAGTGTACTCAGAACATCGGAATGGCAAAAAGAGTCGCTGCAATGTTACGCAATGTGATGTTTGATAGGTTGTACACATTTGCTATCAAAGCTTGATCATTGATTTTGCAGTGTTGCTTTACATACTAGTCTATATTAAAATACCTTGCATTGCCAATAATAAGACTTGACCTTGGCTATTTCCTAACTTTTCCATCTACAATTGAAACACACACACTCACAAACACAAACAAATTAGGGGATGCTCTATATGAAGTGCAGATTTTGGACATCCTTCTCCCGCTTGGTCACTTCGACGCCCCCTCGCTGGTCATACCTCCCCCAATCATGAACATAAACCGACACCCTTGACTACCAGTGGCGGATCCAGGGGACGCAGCGGGCGCCCCCTCCCTCCAAAGCGAAAAAATATACAATACATTTAGCTACAAAAGACAGTTTTTGGACTGTAAAATGTCAATATTTTCAAGCTCGCTCGCTTCGCTCGCTCGCATTTAACCGTTATATGCCATTCTCCTGATGTTACTGCCAGTAATTGCCAGCAGTTGCGCCCGGTTTTGTAGCTACATTTTTTCGCTTTGGAAATTCAGGGGGGGGGGGGCCTGAATTTCCAAAGCGAAAAAATATAGCTACAAACGGCAGTTTGGGGACTGTAAAATGTCAAAATTTTCAAGCTCGCTCGCTTCGCTCGCTCGCATTTAATCGTTACGCAATTCTCCTGATGTTGCTGTCAGTAATTGCCAGCAGTTGCGCTCGGTGCGCCCCCTCGCCATAATTTCCAAAGCGAAAAAATATAGCTAGACTGTATAAATGTCAAAATTTCCAAGCTCGCTCGCTTCGCTCGATCGCATTTAATCGTTATGCCGTTCTCCTGATGTTACTGCCAACGACTGCCAGTAGTTGCGTCCGGTGCAACCCCCTTAATTTCAGAAGCAAATATATATATATATATATATATATATATATATATGGGTGAAAACGTTGAACGATGTACAATTGGCCATTTTCGGGCTTTGCGATATTCAAACCCTTGTAAAATTGTCACCTGTGGGTGTTTTTCATAGTTTTATGTATCATTTGGTAGGGGAGGGTTGTGCCTTTCAGAAAATATACACTTTGTATTGTTGTTACCGCATTTCCTTAAAAAATAATGCCCTAAAGCTGAAAAAATTGACAAAAATACATATTTTATGAAAAAATCCCAGAATCCGACGTCGCAATTTTTGTTCTTATCCAATTCTACAGCTTTGTTTTTCCTTGTGAGTAAGCCCACATACTCCAACTATTTTATCAAGTACTTCTGCCATGAACGTGTTTATCATTTATCTTATCAGGAACTTTTGAATTCACTCATGTCTGAAAAAGAATGTCTCTGAATGAATTATCTTTTCCTTGACGCAAAAACTCCAGGATGAATATGAAAACATGTAAGGCCATATTTATTTAGCGTCTTATCCATACTACCATTCCATCAAAATTTGTGAGTGAGCTGTATAAAATAATCACGTGGTGGCTCATTAAAGAAAATTATACTGAATAACCATCAGAGATGTTCGATTGGTTAATGGTGTCATTAATGAAAGTTGATTATGCTTGAGATAAAAACTGGTGATCAGTACGTCAGTGTGAGCCAGGCGATTATGATGATTGGCAACAAGAGCAACATATTGTCCATAAAAATGAGTTCTGGTTGAAAATCCAAATTGGCAAACGTCTCTGATCAAAGCGAATGTCTCTGATTGAAAATCTCTAAATAGTGGAGCGGCATAGCTTGAAAAATTAGAGGAATTGTGCATTTTATGATAAAAGTATCAAATTTCGCACACATGTTGACAATGACATTTGAAATAAATTCAGATATTGGGCCATCGTAAATAGCGCCCTCAGCGGCCATGGCAGCCATTTTTCAAAATGGCCGCCATAAAATGCCATTTTTCATACAAATTTACAAATTTCAGAAGGGAAAATCAATAAGATTTTGCAAACGAGTGGGAAATAACATTTGAAATAAAATCTAGATAATGGGCCACCGCAGATTGCGCCCTCAACGGCCATGGCAGCCATTTTTCAAAATGGCCGCCTAAATGCCATCTTTTCGTAAAAGATTAAAAATTTCAGAAGGGAAGATCAGGAAGATTTTGCAAACGAGTGGGAAATAACATTAAAAATAAATTCAGATATTGGGCAATCGTAAATAGCGCCCTCAATGGCCATAGCAGCCATTTTTACAAAATGGCCACCATAAATGCCATTTTTCGTAAAAATTTACAAATTTCAGAAGGAAAAATCAATAAGATTTTGTAAACGACTGGAATATAGCATTTAAAATAAATTTAGATATTGGGCCATCACAAATTGCGCCCTCAACGGCCATGGCAGGGATTTTTCAAAATGGCCGCCATAAATGCCAGTTTTCGTAAAATTTTACAAATTTCAGAAGGGAAATCAGTAAGATTTCGAAAACGAGTGGGAAATAACATTCAAGATAAATTAAGATATTGGACCATCGCAAATTGCGCCCCCTAACGGTCATGGCAGCCATTTTTTTTCAAAATGGTCCCCATAAATGCAATTTTTTATAAAAATTCATTTCAGAAGGGAAAATCAACAAGATTTTGCAAACGAGTGGGAAATAAAATTCAAAATAAATTTAGATGTTGGGCCATTGCAAATTGCGCCCTCAACGCCAGTCATGTTTAAAATTGACTGCAATAAATACCACCTTTTTCTCTGAATTTACTAATTCCAGAAGAAAAAGTCAATAAGATCTTACACTCAATTCAAAAATTTCGTTTGAAATATATCTTGCGCTTATGTATTACATTATTGTAAATGGCGCCCTCAATGGCCATTGCAGCCATTTTTCAAAATGGCCACCATGGGTTCAATTATTTTTTATTTCCTGATTTCACCAAAAGAAAAGTCAATAAGATTTTGCACACAATTTGAAAATTATGTTTGAAATAATTTTTTGTATTAGATTATTATAATACTGCTCTCAACGGCCATGGCCGCCATATTCCAAAATGGCTGCGATTGTCATAATCATTTTGTTTTAAAAAATTGTAATTTCTGAGAGAAAAGTTAGCAAATGTGTACATAAATTGAAAAATCATGTTTAAAATCAAACAATATATCTAGATTGCATTAACTGTAGAAATTGTTCCTTCACAAATTTTCAAGAAGAAAAAATTGTTAATAATGGCAATTGCAGCCATTTTTCAAAATGGCTGTCATAGATGCCTTTTTTTTAATGAAGATGTCCTTATGCCAGAAGAAGAAAATAAACATTTTTTTTTTTTGCGCAAGTTGACAATTACAAACAAAGAAGTTTAGACATTTAGCCATCATAAGCTGTTCTCAATTGCTATTTCAGCTATTTGTCAAAATGGCTACAATACACTCTTCTTTTTTTCTATCAAAAAGAAAAAGAAAAAAAGAAGCAGACATCAATGGCGGTCAGCATGGCCCTTGAGGGCGCCTTCTAAGAAGACCCTATACTTAAATTTATTTTTGAGCATAATTTTCAACTTGTTTGCAAAGTCTTATTGACTTTTCCTTCTGACATCAGAAATTTTTGCAAAAAAAAAAAAAAAAAAAACGGGGGGGGGGGGGCATCCATGGCAGCTGTTTTGAACTTGGCTGCTACGGCTGTTGAGGGTGCACTTTTAGATGGCCTATTATCAAATTTAGTTTGAATGTAACTTTTCACCTTTGTGGAAATTCTGATTGACGTCTGCAACACTTTACAAAAAAAAATGCATTCATGGTGGCCATTTTGAAAAATGGCTGGAATGGCCATTAAGGGGGCAATTTGCAATGGCCCAATAAGTTTACTGTTGAATGTAATTTCCCACCTGTTTGCAAAATCTCGTTGGCTTTCCCTTCTGATTTCAGCAAATCTTTTCGAATATATTGCATTTATGGCGGCCATTTTGAAAAATGGCTGTCATGACCCTTGAGGGCGCAGTTTCCTATGGCCCAATATCGAGATTTGTTTTAAATGTCATTTCCCATTTATAACCAAAATTTCATTCACTTTTCCTTTTGAAATTAGCATTTTTTTTTTTTTTATGAAACAGTGACACTATGGTGCCCATTAAAAAAAAAGATTGGCTGCCATAGCCATTGAGAGCGCAATTTTCAATTGCCCAATACCTGGATTTATTTTGAATGTAATTTTCCGCTTGTTTGCAAAAAAAAAAAAAAAAAAAAAATTGCTTTCCCTTCTGAAATCTGCATTTTTCAACAAAAAATGGCATTTATGGCGGCCATTTTGAAACAAAATGGCTACCATGGCCGTTGAGGGCGCAATTTCCGATAGCTAAATATCTAGATTTATTTTGAATGTAATCAACATTTATGGGCGAAATCTTATTTACTTTTCCCTTCTGAAATTTTCAAAATCATCGAAGAAGTGGCACATTATTAGACAGATGGACGTTGAGGGCGCAATTAATAATGGCCAAATATTTAGATGCATTTTGAATGTAATTTCCCACTTGTTTGCAAGACCTTACTGGCTTTCCCTTCTGAAGTTTGCAAATATTTTTAAAAATGACATTTATGGCGGCCATTTTGAAAAATGGCTGCCATGGCCGTTGAGGGCGCTATTTCCGATGGCAAAATATCTAGATTTATTTTGAATGTAATTTCCCATTTGAAACCAAAATCTTATTGACTTTTCTCTCCTAAAATTAGCAAATTTTACGAAAACACGGCATTTATGGCAGCCATTTTGAAAAATGGCTGCCAGGGACGTTGAGGGCGCTATTTTCGATGGCTCAATATCTTAATTTAATCTAAACGTTATTGTCAACCTGTGTACGAAATTTGGTGCTTTTATCACAAAATGCACAATTATTCGGCTATGCCGCTCCACTAAAAGGGATATTCCCTCATCTGACACTTACACACTGCGTGATACTTTATTTGCGCGCTTATATTACGCACTGACGCGCCATCCTGGAATCGAGTCGGCATAATTCAACAACGGAAATGCCCACAAATCCTGAAAATGTGAGTAATAACAAAAACTTTCCTGGTGTTTGTGCCGATTTATAACAGTTATCATTTCGTAGATTTGCCAATTAGTGTCATCTGTTAAATTATGTATTTTAACCTTTGGATTAGAAATAAATTAAAGGATAGACAGTAAATATGTAAGATTCTACATGAAGATCAAAGACCGCACGTCTCTGAGCAAAATGAAAAACGTCTCTGATAATTACTGTTTCATGAAATAAAGACATCCATTCTTCAAATTATGAGAACATTAAAGTAAAATTAGGTCTGGATGGGTGCGGTTAGTATTATAGGAACAAGAAGAACAAAGTTTACACGGGCGTGTTATAATATTAAGAAAAATGAAGCTTCCTGAAAGATGTTGAAAATATGTAGAAGAGTTTCAAATTTAAGGTTTTCTGTTGATTGAGCAAGTGTAAACACATTGCCTGGACAGAAACTGTGTTTTATGAATAGTAATAGGTCAGTAGTCTATAATTATAATGTAGTAGTCACTTTGAATTACGTATTTTTTTGTGAGAGAAGCAGAAATGTAAGAAAAACAGGTTTAGGTCAGGGACGTTCTCTGAACAAATAAGATCTGTTCTCAAACCAATATTAATGACCCATCATGGCGAATTGCTGCCCACGTTTGAAGCACATAGGTTCCTCAATCCAAATATAATGCTAATATCTTGTAAAAATCAAACCCATTAAGTACTGATAAGCAAAGATGTTTACGTCAGAGACGTTATACGGGACGTTTCACATATTTTCAACTACTACAATTTGGAGTAGATCTTTCATTATTCCACTGCAGATGGCCCTCGTATACATACATTGTTCTAGGTAATTTGCGCAATCTAAAAACAATGTTGATTTTATAATTTTGATCAGAGACGTTCATTTTGTGCGTACATTGCTCCAGTGCATGGCAAGTTAACTTTAATATCATTTTTACTCTTTTTTTTTTCTTACAGCAAGATGGGAAGACCGGATGGATTGTAAACACTCCTAATATCCTGTTTAGGATCTTTAGTCTCAGTCATGTTCATGGAGCGTTCCAGACCACGGCCGTGGTACTGGCAAGACCGGACGGATATCTTGGAGGTGCCATCTGTTTACACAATAATGACTTTCCCAACCCCGGTTTCAGGTGTCGCAAGCGACACAGTCGATACTATGCACTGATTGAGGACATTGAATACCAAATGAAGGAGAAATTCAGTTCAATGTTATAATGCCGACTCCGTTTTTAATGCACGTCACTACGTTTGCTTTTGAGCCTGTGAAATTTGAGGCTTATACGCTAAGAAGTAAAGGTTCAAATAATTTGCACCCAATTTGAAACAATGGCAGGACACACTTGAACCCTTAATTATGTCCCAACTGCCTTTTTGAATTTTTGCCAATTTCTGCAAATAAGGTTGTTTTTTTTACAGTGGATAAGAATATGCAAATGAGTGAGCTAACCATGTCATAACCTCTCCATTTTCCATTGATCGTGTACAAAAAATAACGAAAATTTAATGTTTCTGGCATTGAAATCTGAAACATAATGCTATTCCTGGTTGATTACCTTCGGAATAGTGATCAGTTACATATATACCCGGATTTAAGCCTGGGGCATAATTATGTTTGAATGAAAAACTGGAAATTTCAAAATATGTTCAAATGTTATGGCAAGTTGTGAGGGGATGACATGCTCATTTTGCCATTTGCAGATTCATAATGACCATTCAAAAATTGTTTACTGAAGAACTAGCGAAACTTCAAAATGTCACAACCTTCTCATTTTTGTGGAGCCCGTATGATTTTCTTTCTTATCAGCGAATAACTTCATACATTTGGGCTGAATTTCCCTTTTAATGAAGCTTTTTCCTTTGGAAGTAAGGCGAAATATTCTAGTGATATTTTTGAGGTTTGTAAGCCAAATACATGAGAAAAGGAAAAATACTAACGTCTGTGATGAAACAAGGAAACGTCTATTAAGAATGTCCCTTACCTAGTTTCCACTATGAACACTATAATGCATCGCCTTTGAGTTGAAGGAAGGATTATAATCCCCTAACGATGTGACAGATAAAATGTGATATTGTTATGTTATCATTGTCAACCTCTTGAAAGAGGTTTTCAGTTCACTTTTGGTCAACAAACAGTTGCTATACCACACTGTCGATATTCTTTTGAGTTTGGTGTTGTGGCAAGTGCATTACATTGTTTACAATTTATATCTGCCATAGTATGAAAAAAAAAGCGCAGCGAAATTTGATGCTTCTAGGATAAGCAAAGGTTAATTACAGCTTTCTGAGACGACATCATAACAGTGGCCCAGGTACGATCCCTAATGAAAATCCAAACTGGCTTATACTCATACAATCATATTATAGACTAAGGGGTCAAATTGAATTAGTATCAATAAATTTGTGTTTACCTTTGTTATAGATTTGGACTACAATTGAAAGCAAACATATACAAAATTGATAGCGTGTGGGCACACCTGCATAATACACCTGAAGGTAAATGCAAAGTAGTGGTCATCATAAACAAAAACAATTCTCGACATTTAGGCCTAGGTAAATGATTTCTCAATGAATGTGGAATGTCCAGTTGCGAGCATCTTTTAAAATAGGGAGTTTGATGTTTAATTTTAGTGATAACTTACAGCCGAAACGTCCCTGATGGAAAAGCAAATGTCTCTGATATAAATGAGTAATTAGGTAAAGTAGTTGAAATTGCAAATTTTTCATGTAATTTTGTTGTCTGTCATTAAAAGGTGTTGTAAGATCTGAATAATATATCAAGAACAGGCTTGTTTTTTTATTTTTGGTGCAGAAATCGAAATTCCTCTTACAATTTGGAGATTCGTAATTACAATCAGTTAGTATGAAAAATAATTCAAGTTGAAATTACCATTCTGAATTGTTGACAAAGATTAACATGTGTTTAATAAAGGAAAATGTTGTTTGCTCACAAAACTCTTAAATATGGATCAAAGGACATCATTTGTATTGCCTATGTCTGAGGAACGTCTATGAGTGAAACCAGAACGTCTCTGATCAAAACATGGCTTACTTCCAGCGTCTGTATAGGGCTTTTATGGTGATTTGATCAAACGAAATGCACTAAATTCATAATTAGTATCTACTGAACATTAACATTTAAACAAATGAGACCCCTGCTACATGTTTTGTTCAAATGAGATGAATGTGAAGATAAGAATATGAAAATCTCTGCTTAAATGACAAAAACTCCGCTTTTTCTTTAACTTCCATGTGTATTAGCTTTTGTAAACTTCACAGGAGGTAAACAATATTTTAGGACCAAATTAAGACAGTCTTCGAAAGTATGAACAAGATTAAACTATCTTCATTTGAATGTTTTTCACCCTTCATTTGAATTTTCACTAAAACGATGTTTATTTTAGTCAGAGACGTTCGCCATTATGTCACAGTTCTATTTAACCTTTGATAAAAACAACACCCTTGGAGATATCCCAGTATAATTGGGTTTGCAAGAAAGCTGACAATAATAACATTTCACTGAAATGTATCTATATCAATGAGTCACATGTTTTAATTTTGACCCCTGATTTGCCCAATTGTACATCGTTCAACGTTTTCACCCATATATATATATATATATATATATATATATATGTATATATATATATTATATTATTATATATAGCTACAAACGGCAGTTTGGGGACTGTAAAATGTCAAAATTTTCAAGCTCGCTCGCTCCGTTCGCTCGCATTTAATTGTACCGTTATGCAATTCTGATGTTGCTGCCATGAGGTGCCCCCCCCCCCAATGTCTTGACCCATCACGGTACGCCACTGTCACAATGAGAAGACCACATGGCGCAGACTTCACAACTCGTGAAAACTGGTGATGTCTGATCAACTGCCATTCGCGTAAGGGGGTGTAGGGGCCTACGCAATAATATCAGTGTTTACAGTATTCATCAATTACTCTTTAAGAAAAGGGGCGATCTGCCTCTGCTGCAAACAGTCCTACCCATGTCCAGGTGTAAAAGGCACAAGCAAAATATAGGTTATCAGTGGCGGATCCAGAGGGGGGCGCAACCGGCGCACGCCCCCCCCCCCTTTATTTTTCGTTAAAAACAAAAGAAATAAAAAGAAAAAAAATGAAATGAAACCCGGAAGTGGCACCAGAAATATTAGTCACCCCCCCCCCCCTTACAGAATTCCTGGATCCGCCCCTGGTTATGATGCCGAGGTATTGAGGACTTACCTTATGCCAAGATGAATGACCTCTGACGTGCCAATCATTGAAATTGCCGCCATCATGTTATTACAAATTTTCGCTGCCTGTAAAAGAAAGCGAGACCAAAAACTGTCAATTACCCCTGTATGAGTTGACTAACCTGAAAATGGAATATTTCACAGGTTGGGTTGTTTGTTTTTGCATAGCGATATGGTGATACATTGTCCCAGCACAAAAATGAACATAATGATATTCAATTCACAATACTTTTGTTTGTGTCATGTGTACAGTCTTGGGAAAACTCACGTGACTGCTTGCAGAAAATTTACAGGTAAAAAAAAAAAAAAAAAAAAAAAATGTCCACTCTCACAGAAATGAACAGAGTATGTTAATCCAGCATCCAGTATGGACAGTCACTAAATGGGATGATCGTTATTCCGAAGGTTCGTTAATCCGAAAATGAAAAAAGGTACGTACAATAACAAACCATCGGAATTACGAACCTTATTTCATTTTCGGATTAACGAACCTTCAGAATAACGAACCTTATTTGATTTTCAGATTAACGAACACTCGGAATAACGAATCTTCGGAATAACGAACTTTTTAACCATTTACCGAACTGTAACCATCAGCCATAAAGTTGAGTCATGCAACAGTTCTTTATCATATGCTACTAACTTTATGGCTAAGGAATACGTTATGGAAGTGTCACTGATACCATTGATGTGCAACCATGGCAACTGAAGCACTACCTACCTCCCCAGTGCCCACTGGTCCTGTGTGGACCACATTCTTCCCCATGTTCCGGAGCAGTTCCTCCACCGCTTTAAACTCCTCTGACTTCCCACCAACCATGAATGTGAGGATTCCGTCCCTGGCAGCGTTTACACCTTGGCAAAGGACGATAAATTGGAGGGTGTGATGAAAAAGAAAGATAGATCAGGAGAAGAAATCAAAAAGTTGAAGAAAAATAATACACCTGACAGTAATGTGGTATTGGTCATAGTTCTGAAAGGGTGTTTACTCTCCCAGCAAGTCGCATGACTTCATCCTTCACATGACTGTGTACGAACATGTTTTTTGCCAATTTCCATTTCCATTCACACTGCATTATTCTATTGCTATCCGGAATCAACTTTGCTCATGCAGAACTCTGCACAGGGGCGGCTCCAGGAATTCGGAAAAGGGGGGGGGGGGGAGCCAAAATATTTCTGGCGCCACTTCCGGGTTTCATCGGCTGACAAGCAAAAAAGAAAGAAAACAAAAAAAGCTCCAGCGCGCAACGCCCACCCCCTCCCCCTCTGGATCCGCTTATGCTGCACATTCATGATACATGCCAAGACCTTCTCAAAATGTATATTAATATGTGTATAAATGTGTAAGTCTCAAAGGGGGTAGTAAAGTTAGTTGCGCATTACAAAATACCCCACCCCCCCCCCCCCGCAAAAGGAACTATCTGAATAATTGATTTGAACACTAATGTGCGGCAAAAACAGACTTTAATCATCTCTTAGAATTTATGACTGGAGTAGAAAAATTGTACATTCTAAAATAGTTAATATACAACAATGAACAGGAGCAGGAACAAGGACACTGCAAAAACAAAAAGGAACATCATTTTCCACATCATCTGTGTGAGGAATCAGTAGAATCTAAAGGTTTCTCATTATTTGATCCCATGGATTGACTTCCATTACCTCCTGACACAGGTGCATCCATGAATGTGGCGCCTTTCTCTTCGGCGAGAGCAGCGACATCCTTTGTCACAGCTGGGTCTATGGTACTACTGTCTATGAGAAAGCTACCCGACTGCACTCTCCTGAAGACAGTATTAGTGGAAAAAAAGTAGTGACCCAATCAATGTTATTCATGATACCTGTACAGTTATAACATCGAACAGATGCCAACCCTTTTAAAGTTGCACCATTCTTTTTGTTAGCTTTGTCAAAATTCCAATTGTCCAAACATGCTCAAAACTGTCTTGTACTTGAAACAAAAATGCAAATACATATCCAATCAGATAACTTACAAGGCTGTATAAATGCGGAAACCTTTATGAAATTGAGCTCTGTAACGAGGCCTGTAACGAGGTCTCATACTTCTGTGACAGAAATAAATGCAACCTGCCACATTATTATCTGCTTCATCACTACATCATTAAGGTACTCAGTATATCACTGACTTCTTGAAAAGAAAGACATACAATGAGCAAGAAAGAAAATAAGAGAAAAAGAAAGGTAACAAGGAGGATAAAAAGAAATAAGCAAGAAACCAGAAAGAAGAATGAAAGAAAGGAAGGCAGGACAAAACTGTAAAGATAAGTAAGGGTGGAGTAGTATAGCGAGCTTGCAGAGAGTGTATCTTACGATAACACGCCATTCTCCCCTGTGTAGACTTCCAAGACATTTGGGCTCGACGGTAGCACGGTGATGATTCTGTCGGTCTTCTCCGCCACCTCAGCCGGAGTGTCGGCCACATCGGCCCCTAGCTGGGCCAGGCTGGCCACTGCCCCAGGGTAGACATCACAGACCACCAGGGGGTAGCCCTTGTCCAGGAGATTCCTGGCCATGTGACTGCCCATGTTGCCCAGACCAATGAAACCCACGGGGGTCTTGGAGGCCTGTATAAAGGGCCGAGAGAAGCAGGCAGATGCTGTTTTATGTAGAGCTGTTAGTATGTTCTTCTCCATAATTGTGGAGACAAATAATTTTTAGAACTGAAGCAAGAGATGAAAAGTGCTGTGTGACAGACATCTGTACGTCTTTGCAAAATTAAGAGCTGAAGCACGAGCAGCAGAGCAAACACTGATATATACAGTCATTGGTAAGTTAAATCTGCCACTGTTTTGCCCTTCTCTATTTTCCCTCCTCTTTTCCTTTATCATAAAATGTTACCCATATATAGGCTTACCGTTCTTCGCACTGAATACCAGAGGTTGCACAGTAATGATCCAAAGGAGACAGCATGAAAGAAAACAAATTAGATCAGTCAGTTCATTTAAAAAGAAAAATTAAAAAATATATATGTATTATATGCATACAAATGTATATATATATATATATATATATATATACAGCTGTATATACATATGTATATTATATATATATATATGGTGTGAAAGGTGTGTTTTCAGTCATTATCGTTATTATTTTCACTATTGTCTTGATCAATATTATTTTTTTGTATACTTAATATCTATATCCTGTTCTGTATCCATTATCATTATTTTGCCCGATTTCTTTGGTCCTCAGTCTTTGATAAAGGGCAGGCCCGAACGCTTGAGAATAAAAATCAAACTGTGAGGATTCAAGCTACGTCTATCGTCTCATCCTTCCTCTCACCTATATATATATATATATATATATATTATATCTCACGTCAAGTCAACAATAACATCAAAAGTCACTGCAATAACAAAAATATTGAACTTGCAGTTAAGTTGATATGACAAGGTAATTACACCATTTCTGGTATGACTAATCAGTCTGCCATTAAATCTGGATTCCCAACACTAGCTCATGATAATTGATATTTCATCATGGAAAATCACAAATGCTGATAGAGATTCCACAAACCAAACTTTCTCAAAAATAAGCAACAACACTTTTTAAAGACAAATAACAACTGAAATGCTTAAACCTAATGTCTCAGTTAAAATAAATATTACATTGAACATGATGGAACAGTTTCATAAATTATATATAGAAAAAAATCCCTATCTGAAAACAAACATATTGGTAATTACGACAGTCATTGGAAATTTGTTCTTTATGACGAAAGTTAAAGAGCAAAGAATCTATTACATGTCTTTTGTTGTTTAAATTACATACATGTCATTTACGTTCAGTAAATTTCAGCAATACTACCATTCTCACCAAAGAGCGTAGGTTTGTACGCTCTTTGATTCTCACTATCTCATCTAAAAATCGACAGAAACCTTTGGATCTAAGCTATCCAACAGGTGACTTATCGCAAGCTTTGATGTTCATGATGTGTTAAAAATATCTGGTATGTGATATTGGAACAGTCTAAAGAAACTTTGAACCAATCATGACCAAATTATTCTAAATGAGAATATTAGAACTTCACAGTTCATAACTGAGATCTAAACATGATCTTGTTCCAGGGAGCTCCAAATATCAGATGTCATATTCACAGTGTATTACACTTAACCCTGCAATGTTGTATCACTTTACTGCCATCTAACCATGTATCTCTATACATATTTATCTCCATACAAATTAATTTGCACCTCAAACATGCAAAGAGCAACACATAATATCATAATGGGCAGAACGAAAAATTCAGAGTATGATAAGGTGCCTGTTGTGAAATGCTTTTCATGGCCGTACAACTAAACGTGGAGTGTGTCATGTTGCTTTCTGCGGATGGTGTTCGTTATTCCGAAGTTTCGTTAATCCGAAAATAAAATAAGGTTCGTCATTCCGAAGGTTCGTTAGTCCGACACACACACAGATTCCGAATATACCTATATGTTTGCTAATCCGAAAACGATTTCAATAGGGTTCGTTAAAGTAAATGTTAATTTTGTGGCGTTATTCTCAAGGTTCGTTAGTCCGAAAATAAAATAAGCTTCGTTATTCCGCAGATTCGTTCATCCGAAAATTAAATAAGGTTCGTCATTCCTGAGGTTCGTTTTTCCTAAAATAGAATAAGATTCATTATTCCGAAGGTTCGATTGTCCGAAGGTGAAATCAGTTTCGTTAGTACAAAAATTATTAAAAACAGGTTCGTTAATCTAAATATAGAAAGTTTCATGATTCCAATAATTCGTTCATCCCAACATGAAATAAGTTTTGTTATTCCAAAGGTTCCATAGTCAGCAAATGAAACAAGGTTCGTTCTAAGTCTGAAAATGAATTTTAAAAATGGTTCGTTCTTCCGAAGGTTCGTTATTTCGACGGGTTGTAAATCCGAAAATGAAATAAGGTTCATTATTCACGAGGTTCGTTAGTCACAAGGTTCGTTAATCAGAAAATTAAATAAGGTTCGTTAGTCTGAAAGTACAACAAGGTTCGATGAAGGTTCGTTAATCAGAAAATCAAATAAGGTTCGTTAGTCTGAAAATGCAACAAGATTCGTTGAAGGTTCGTGAATCCGAAAATGATATAGGGTTCGTGATTCCGAGGGCTCGATGTTCTGAAAATAAAATAATGTTCGTTCTTAATCCGAAATTAAAAAAAAAAAAAAAGGTTCTGCTTTCCGAAGGTTTGTTATTCCCGTCACAGTTCGTTGTTCAGAAGGTTCGTTATTCCGAAGGTTCGTCAATCCCACAATGGAAAAAAGGTGCGTACAAACGAACCTGAAATGAAGTAAGGTTTGTTATTCCGAAGGTTCGATAGTACGCAAATGAAATAAGGTTCGTTCGTTCTAAGTCCGAAAATGAATGAAAAAAGGTTCGTTATTCCGAAGGTTCGTTATTTCGACGGGTTGGAAATCCAAAAATGAAATAAGATTCGTTATTCACTAAGTTCGTTCATCAGAAAATTGAATAAGGTTCGCTAGTCTGAAAATGCAATAAGGTTCGTTATTCAGAAGGTTTGTTCATTCGAAAATAAAGTAGGGTTTGTTGTTCCGAAGGTTCGATATTCCGAAAATGAAATAATGTTCGTGCTTAGTCCGAAAAAAAAAAGTTTATACGTTTTCCGAAGGTTCATTATTCCGGTTTCAGTTCTTTGTTGAGTTTATTTTGAGTTTATTTTATTTTATTTCACCACGGGTCACTCACTTCAGGCAATGGCTGTTCTTCTGTGAGTCCGTGAAGTAAAAAATCATACAATTACAAAATACAACATTTTATACATAATATAGGAAACTTTGAAAAAAAAATTATAAAAAAAAAACTTTTAAAAGAATTCTTCCGAATGTTTGTCAATCCCAAAATGGAAAAAGGTGCGTACAAACAAACCTGAAATCGAATAAAGTTTGTTATTCCGAAGGTTCGTTAATCCAAAAATGAAATTGGGTTCATTATTCCGAAGGTTTGTTCATCCGAAAGTGAAATAAGGTTCGCTAATCGGAAAATGGGAGAAAAGGTGAGTACAACGAACCTTCGGAATTACGAACCTTCGGAATAACGACCCCTCCCCCCCCTTTTTTTTTTGGGGGGGGGGGTAACAAACCTTCGGAGTAATTGAGTAATAATTAGAATTGTAATTTTTGTTATCATTATCATTATCATTGTTATTATAATATTATGATCATTGTTACCGTTAGTTATTATCTATACTCCCATCAACATTTTCTTTTTATTTATATCTATATTCGTCATCATTGTTAATATAACTATCATAATCTCTATAATCTACTTCCATTCTACCTCTATTCGCTCAGGCAGAAAATGTTGAAATAGATTAAAATCAAGATTCTTGATTTACGCCACTTCTTGACGCAACACGTGCTCTGTCTGAAAATTTACACTTGTGTGATCCTTCCCTGACACAACATCTTATTTTCCTTGCGTATACCATTTTTTAATCACTTTGCTCGTTTTGTCACAAAACAAAGTTTATTTCATGTTCGCAATTACGAACCATAGGCTAATTTCATTTTCGAATCAACGAATCTCCGGGATAACGAACCTTTTTTTCCCATTTTTGGACCACCTGACCTTCGGAATAACTAACCTTATTTCATTTTCGGAATAACGAACCTTCAGAATAACAAAACTTCGGGATACGGAACCCGTTTTCATTTTCAGACCAACGGACCTTCGGAATAACTAACCCCATTTCATTTTCGAAATAACGAATCTTGGGGGGAAACCGGAACTTTATTTCATTTTCGGAATTACGAACCTTCAGAAAAAAGAACTGTAACTGCTTTCTGCAGGTGTCTCTCCATTGTATGCAAAGTTGGGGATGTCACTAGAACTGGAAGAGAGCTTAATGCAATGTTCAGACCAAACTTGGTTATGTGACGACAAATGAAATAATACCTGAATAATCTCTTCCAGATAACCATTCTGTTAGTCCTGCTGTCAGTACCGGAGCAGCTTTAGCGAAACGAGAAGCGAGAACATTAGCTGCCAACATGACGCCTGACGGTTTTCGTATGAAGTTATGCGAGGTTGACGAGCAGATCAGTTAATTTGGCAGTGCGCGATCAATGGTGCGATCAGCAGGGGCGAGTTGTGGGCGTGTCCGTATTAGAAACCAACGACCGGGAATGCTTGCAGACTAAGCCTTCTCAATAACGTGTTAAACAAGACAGAATTTGTAAACTTTTAAGAGCTAACATTTGATTTGATATTCATTTCTTCATTTTCTTTCAGGGTAAGAATTAACTGATCTCAGCTCATTCCCGAAAAGTTTAATCAATCATGCCAAAGCTCAATGTTATTATACTGAGTATGACTTTCAAGCCAAGCATGCGATAAACTTGAAAAGAGCAGAAGGTAAAATGCCGCCGCAAAAAAAAAATAAAAATAAACAAAAACAAACAAACAAACAAACAAACAAACTTGACTCTATGGCAAGGTTAAAACAAACGATGATCGGCAGACACGACGTCGTGTTTGATGAAGTGAACTACAGTTCTTGATTTAACTCTATACAGCCTCAGTGTGAGATAGGAACTTAATGTGAGATTGATTCCGTAGGCATGCAGTAGGTGACGATGTAGATAATTTTGTGACATACCAAGGACACACAATGGCGGATACTGAGGGGGCGCACGGGGCGCGTGCCCCTTCTTTATTTTTTGTTAAAACAAAAGAAATAAAAAGGAAAAATGGGCATGTGACCCCCCCCCCCATTTTTGTAAAGGCGCCTCCCTTTTACGGAATTCCTGGATCCGCCCCTGACACGATTATGAATTCATTCAGCTATTTCGCATGAGTGCTTTTCTATTTGTTGATGTATTTCTAAGTTATCTTAATCAATACATCTGTCAATCATCGTGTAGTATTTGTGTAGCCTTCATGGTAATTTAGCTTCCAGTTTTTAGATTTGATTTTCGGTACAATGGGATTGTAAAATGATCTTTTATTTGAAATTCATGACAAGATATATATTGCAACTGCCTTGATTAGGCTTGGTGTTATTTTATTTACAACTGTACAGCCATTATTCACCCCCGTGCTTATTTTTGAAAGAGGGGATGGAACAGATAAACAATATCTTATGATATTTATTTCTTTCCAAGGTTGTTTTTTTTTTAACTCAAACAGGATTGACACTTGATGAGATAATAGTTGTGAGATTGGCTCTCACATATACTATTTTAGTACAGTATATTGTTTGAATAATCTCAGGTATAGGGTAGTCCTTCCTAATTATATGTGATTGGTCACTATTTCTAAACAATTTGTACAAAATAAAGGGATCGTATTGTCTGGCTATGGTATAATGTGGGGAAAATCCCTCCTACTCATGTTCAATAATCTACCCCCATAAATACCTTTGTCAGCGACATACAAAGCAAAGAGTATGAAAGCGCACGCAGTGGCTACGCTCTTTGATACAAAGCCAGTGTCAACTCTGTCACACAGACTTTGAATCAACGGTGTTAGAAACAAACAAACGTGAACTGAAATTACTATCCACTGTAGAGTTTGGGATTAAAGCATCCGGACAGTTCTTTGAGAGATCCAGAGAATTTCATAATGGCTCAAGTTGGGTATCAAAAAGGGCGAAATAATATCATGGAATAATTGATAATGTCTAAAATGAAGTTAGGTTATTCATTTTGTTTAACACGGCTAGATCTGAGATACTTCTACACTTTCCTCAATAATTGTTGTAATCGTGGTAGGTAGAAGTCGTGTGCCCACTTTTAATCCATAACCAATGTATCATCTATGTTGCTCTTTCACGGTGAGTGAGTTGGCTCAGTCGGTAGCGCGTCTGCCTCACGATCCTAAGGACCCGGGTTCGAACCCTAGTCTGGACTGAGCAATGTTTTGTGTAAACATACCGTCCCCTCTAGCAAGAGGCAAAATACTCTGTCCCTCGGATAGGACATAAAATGGAGGTCCCGTGTATGAGAGATGCATGTAAAAGATCCCCCTTCATTCATTCATCGCAAAGTGCAGGGTGAAGCTGTCCCGTCTCACATCCAATTGGACCCCATGGAAGACCAGCATAGTGTAGCTTAATATTGGCTATCCAGCCATCTTCTTAGATGGAAATGAACAAACAAAACAAAGCAAACACAGCCCCCCCCCCCCCTCCCAGAACGTTCCGAAGCCCATGCAGTTAACACCACTCGATACTGAGTGGAATACAATAAATATGCTTACAATAATATACAGTAAAGTTTACTTTCCTCCATTCATCAAACAAGTTCTAGATCGGCACACAATGTTGGCTCTTTGTCATGGTTTGATAAGTCTCAGGAATTAACGAATATTATGCAACAAAAAGATTAATTGCTTGATTTCCATAATGATTAATTGTCTTAATTTCAGATTCTCAGATTCTCGTCACAGTGATCCTTTAACATGACGATTTTTGTTTATATCTTTCTATTTTGAGAAAATAACTACCTAAGCTCAGAATCGCAAGAACAGCTCGCTGTTGAAGGCGAAATCTTATTATGCGCTGTGATTTCTTAGATAGACGCATAGTATTTGAGATGTATGGGAAAACCCGCTTCTATATTATATGACGGTTCGCAGTGTAAAGGTCACAGCAAATACAGCCACTCCCCTTATTTGATTATCTGCTTGAATCGCCCGATTCTTTTGTGAATACCACGCAATACACCTCTCTCACCAAAAAGTAACTCTTGATATTTTGCTGGATTCTTAACAGTAAGACCACATTCAATCTAATTTATTTTCGAACCTTCCTACAGCCTAAACAGAGTACAAGATGTGATCTTATCATGCTTATGTCTAATGTACTTCGGAACCCGACACTATTAAGTCAGCAATATTGAACCCGGAAGTGAAGCCTACTTTGGTAAGTATACGAAACGATATCCACACACGCTAAATATTGTGCCTGACATGTAGTACTGTTATGTGAATAATGCAAGATCACTAGATATAATTATTACTTCTTTGTTTAACATTTCCATTATGATTTTGCTGCATGGTTTCGTTTTACATCTTTAATCCTATATGCTAATATTTGTGATTTGTGCCGAACAGAAAAACTGTCTTAGCATGTTATAAGCCTACTAAAGCAGTTTGAATGAAGATATCATCAATGTCTCCGATAGAAATAAATCAACGTCTCAGGGACAAGTTCACCTTCATTAACATAAGGATTAAGAGAATGCAGCAATATTAGTAGAACACATCAATGAAAGTTTGAGGAAAATTGGACAATCGATGCAAATGTTATGAATTTTTAAAACTTTTGTGTTGGAACCGCTGGATGAGGATACTACTAAGGCTCATGATGTCATATGAGTACAACAGTATAAAGGAAATGGACTGTAAAGAAAATTCAACATATTTTCACTTTTTTCGCATAATAAAAGAGCACTTGACTTGCCTCTTTCTAAAGGCAATGGGAATAATATTACCCATAACATTATGTCAGTAACGAGTCAAGGGAATGTGTACTTTTTTCAAAAGATGAAATTTTGTGAAATTCTCTTTATATTTTCCTTATATTGTTGTACGCATGTGACATCATACACTGCAGTAGTCTTCTCATCCAGCGGTGACTGCACAAAAACTTCAAAAATTCATAACTTTTGAACGGATTATCCGATTTTCCTCAAACTTTCAATGATGTGTTCTACTAATATTGCTACATTCTCTCAATCCTTATCTTAATGAAGGTGAACTTGTCCTTTAAGCACATCTCCTCCTGCCAAGTACCACCCAGACAACTACTCCCGGATAACCACCCGCTACGACTACTGTCCCTAGGATAATTACCCCTAGAGTAATCACCCTCTAGGACAACCATCCTCTAGGACAACTGTATCACCCAGCTCATGCATTCACACCCAAGGGAGGTCATTAATCTAATGAGTTCCCTAGTGGAGCTGACGTTTGATTTGAAAAAGTGTATAAGATGGTCTGATTTTATGTCAGTATTGGGGCAAATTAGGGTCCCATTTCTCTCTTATTTTTTTTTGTTTTTGTTTAAAACAACAACACCCCCGGCTAACAACCCCCCCCCCCAGCCAACTACCCCAGACAACTTACTCCCCCCCCCCCCCCCCCCGCCATGAACTTCCGCCATACAACTACGGGACAACTACCCCCTGTCAGCTACCACTTAACAACTCCCACAGACAACTTCCCCCAGTTTGCCCTATTGAAAGAGAAGGGGGGGGGGGGGTTAAATGTGATTTTTTTTTTTCACCCAGATACCTTTTTTTTTTGGGGGGGGGGGGTGTTTCATGCTCAAACAATTACTCCACATCAATCAATAAGAAAAGATGGTTTAAAAACTCTCTTACTTCATGAAAGTTATGCTAGATGAGAAGGTATAATTACGTAAAATGATAATCTGGTTTCGAGTCTACGGAAGCCCATTCGTGCCACGCAGGATAAAACTTTCAGTGGAGCTAACTGGCGGCCGCCGCATAATTATCGATATCGATATTGTCGATATCGCTAAACGATAATTAAGTGGCGGCCGCCACTTAATTATCTGGCGGCCGCCACATAATTAAGTGGCGGCCGCCAGATAATTAAGTGGCGACCGCCAGTTAGCTCCACTGAAAGTTTTATCCTGCGTGGCACGAATGGGCTTCCGTACGTACGAGTCCCTTTGCAAACTGTACTCCAAGAGCCCTTTATTTACTCCCACACAGTTGCGCCCTCCGCGGCGATGTCGCAGCCTTTGCCGAAACCTGCTACTTCTTGTGTCGATAGAGGGCGTTGACATTCTAGGAAGCAAATTAGCAAGAGCAGCCTGTCTGATAGACTGTAGGATAGGTCTGCGGGGGGTAGTTGACGGGGGATAGTTGACTGGAGGTAGTTGTCCGGGGGTAGTTGGCTGGGGGCTGGGGAGTAGTTGACTGGGGGGGGGGGGGGTGGTTGTCTGGGGGTAATCATCCTGGAGGGTAATTATCTTGGGAATAGCTGTCCTAGAGAGTGGTTCTCCTAGGGGGTGGTAGTCCTAGCGTGTTGTCATCCAGGGATGGTGGTCCGGGGTACTTGGCAGGGGTCAGGTGTCCGAATAAGGTTAAAATAATAATGTGCTTGCAACTGCCAAAATGTTGATCGAGACCTCAGAATGTTTACATCCGTAAAATTTTATGACAATGTCCATCCCCTTTTCATTGTTCTCTTTCAATTCAATTCAATTCAAATGATTTTATTTCCATTGGGATACGTTTTACTTTACTCCTGGTATCAAATATAGGATTGGTTTACTCCTTAAAGAATTAATTGTGGAGAATTAATGACTTGAAAACGAAAGTTTGGCCTTCGCTTCAGAAAGAGGGGCAAAGAGGGCCGTTGGAAGAGGAAAGAGCAAAACAGCTAGATGCTCTGTTACAATACAGTGCGTATCTAAAAAAAGAAAAAAAAAGAAGAAAAAAAAAGGTAATCAACTTTGGAGGGCTACCGTTTCTTAATTGTCAGCTATGGAGAGCACTATGATAATTTTAAAGAAAGAGGAACTCTTCCTCTTTCCATTGATACCTAATTATGTTGACAAATGTCTCGCAAAACTGAGCACATGAACTTTAAAGACAACCATGACATATTGCACTTTTTCCAAGTTTGAGTGATATCGTAAAGGAACAATGACTGTCTCACTAAATGAATGAGATCTGTCAATGGAAGTGTCCAAATAAACAGGCCAGCGTGTACGAATACACGTTTGTGTTTAGGTTTGTATTCAGGGTTTCTTTTAACATCTTTCATGCAGGCTGGCCTGTTAATTTGGTTACAGCTCGAAGATTCTTTATTCCGAAAGTTCTTTTTTCCGAATTTCATTTTCGAATGAACAATAATCTTCGGAATAACGAACCTTCGGAATAATGCCACAAAAGTTCGGATTAACGAACCCTTTTTCATTTTCGGATTAACGAACCTCTAGGTATAGGGAATTTGCGTGTTTCGGATTAACGAACCTTCGGAATATCGAACCTTCGGAATAACGAACAGCACCCGTTAATTTGACCCCTTTCATTGACAGATCCCATCCATCCAGTGAGACATTCATTGTTCATTCATGTGACACTCAAACTTGGGAAAAGGGCAATTTGCTATTTGCTAAATCAAGAAGTTAAGATCTCTTTGTTTGCGGATGATTCTGTGTGTTTTTTAGATGGTACAGATAATTCTTTTTCTCAACTTTTTAAAACTTTGCTTATATTTGGTCAGTTTTCTGGGTGTAAAATCAATTTCAGTAAAACTGAAGCCATTTGGATTGGCTCGAAGAAAGGAAACCGGGTTTTTCCATATATGAATCGTGGTGTTTCATGGAAAAAATCTCAATTCAACTGTCTGGGAGTTGTTGTTTTTTTCTTTGAATGTTGCTTTAATTTATGATTTAAATTATAAAGAGAAATTGAAAAGAATAGAACAAACTATAAACTGCTGGAAAATAAGAAATCTTTTATTAATTGGCAGAGTTTGTGTGATCAAAACCCTTGTGTTGCCCCAACTAACAGACTACTATATCTCTTTTTTGTTTTCTATCAAATTACCTTCTTCCTTTTTTAAAATTTTGAATAAATTATTCTTTAAATTTATTTGGAACGGAGGTAAAGACAGAGTAAAGAGAAAAGTAATGTGTAATAATTATATTCAGGCAGGTCTTAAAATGGTGGACCCTTTTTCTTTTGCAACTGCCCAAAAGATGATGTGGGTAAAATGGTTATTGGATGATGATTTTGATGCTTCATGGAAATGTATTGAGCTATCCTTTTTGGAAAGCTTTAATCAAGACGTTCAATTTTTGTGGAAATCCCATGCTCCCGAGAGTGTTTTAAATTCTCTTGGTAATACACAATTAGCTGAAGCATTATGAAGTTGGTACTTATTTAGAGAAGAAGCTACTATTGAATTTTATGGTAATACATTTGCAGAGCTAAGTGCATGTCAAGTTCTGTGGTATAAGAGATCCATTCGTTCGAAATCTAAACCTTTCTTTTTTTATCCATCTTGGTACAGTAAAAATATACTTACTTTATCTGATTTATTTAATCCACCCCTTTCTGGCCATAAACTTTTTGAAGAACTCATATTGGATTTTGGTATCCCTGTTACAGACAGGAGGAAATATAATTTTTTGATTAAGAATATACCAGAAGAATGGATGAAGAATTTCGACCCTGATATAGTGGGAGTTCATGAAACAATTGTTCATAAACTAGTGAACACTAAAAAAAGTCCCCAAAAGTACGTACAACTTATTACTCGGTTCCCACATCCCGAACAAAAGATATGCATTTTGGAGTGAAATTTTGTCTGTACCAGTAGCTACTGATTGGGAAAAGGTACACAATACCAATTTCTTTTGTACTATTGATACCAAACTAATATCTTTTTATTTTAAGATTTTCCACAAAGCTATTGCGTTGAATGATTTTCTTTTTAAGATTAAACGGAAGGAATCTCCTAACTGCTCCCTATGTGATAAAAAGGAGGAAACAATGGTCCATTTATTTTGTGAATGTGAAAAGGTTACCCCAATTTGGCAGGACCTCCTTGTCATAATTTCACGGTATAACCGTTCAATCATTAATGTAACCAATTTTGAAAAACTTTTTGGATTTTGTAATGATAAATTTGTTTCATATTTATTTCTGTTAATGAAATATCATATCTACAGTTGCAAGTTTGGTAATAATCTCCCCAATACAGTAGCATTCAAATCGTTTGTTAAAAAAACAGAAGGAAATTGAATATTATATAGCAAAAAAGAAAAATAAATTAACTTCCCATTTCAAGAAATGGCGTTTTGAGATTTAACTTCTCCATGCAATCCTCAGGCCATTGTAGTATAGACCAAGTACATTGAATGCTTATTGGTACCATATTTTGTTTGTTTGTTTGTTTGTTTTGTATATAGAAGGCCATATTGCGTTATTCATTTGTAGTCGCATGTAGTGCATGTAGTACAATATACACTGTACTAGTAACGCTGCCATTTGTTGTCGATTCGGGCTCTTCAGGGGCGATTTCCGAGATGGTAGCCTTCTTTGGCATTGACATGACCTGACCTCCCGTGAATTGATAATGATTGTTTTTAAACTTTACCATCGGATGTAGGGTTTGCAGGACATCTTACAGAGTACATTGTGGCTGGATTGGGCCAGGTCGGGTGGTGGGGTGATCTACATCTACATTTACATTTACAGGGTATGTGTGTGGGGCATGAGTGTATATGTGTTGAGACGATGATGTGTGGGGTGTGTGTGTGTGGGGGGGGGGGAGGTGTAGTTGTTGTGGAAGTTCAAGTTATGTTTGGGTAATGTGGATCTTTTCGCCCCATGGTTTGGCTTGTTCCAGTCTCTGCAGTGCACACACATTTTTTTTTTTTTTTTTCAGTTGGAAGGGAGGATGAAACTGTTAATAGGTCACTCATTAGTTTGTTTGCTTGTTTGTTTGTTTTATTCTCCTTCCCCATCTCGGAATATTGCTCTTGAACAAGATCTGATTTGTATGTGGTAACTTAATGTTCTGCCTTTTTTTTTTTTGTTCTTTTTTACAATTCCTCTACATTGTTCAGTGATTGTGTTATTCTAATCAAGTTAATTATTGTAAATAGTGTGATTCTGTATAATTTTTCAATAAAACATAAATAAAAAAAATTAGATAAGTATTTTAGTTAACAATGCAAGGATTATACTCAGGACATGAGCCTTTCTTTTCAGTTCTCATGAGACGACTCTCGAATTTTCAAATAATAATGGGGTTATCATCTACGGACAATGGTTGGTAAGGAATATAGGAAGCCAATCACATAGCAATCAAATCTTTCCCGCATTCTGCAAGAACGTTCATCTGGATGCTAGCTTAATTGCGTGTGAACAAATGACATGGAGTCTACAGAGACTGTATTATAACAAATAAATGCCCTCAGTTCTAAAAGGGTTGAGGGGTCATTCTTCTTTACTCATTACGTTCTTAAGAACTTCCTTTAACTATTGTTAACAGAAATTCTTTAACATATTTTCTGGAAATGCTCTTACTGGTTCTGCTTGTTCATGAATTTAGTAATTGAACCCCGAAGAAATATTATTTTCTGATCAGCCTAACTTTGCTCTTGATATATAAGATAAATAATTAAAAAAAAAGTTTTCCCAAATCTTTCAAGACAAACGAAACCAGTATCTGCATATCAGTTATTGAAAAAAAAAAATGTTTGAGACTATTTCTCAAGGATACGGATATTTTGTGTGACTTGAAGGACATCTTGTCACATGATATACAAGCAGCCAAACGAAAACACGTTTCTAAACAATAATTTCTCTTATTTTGCTCACACTTTCATTGATATTCCTTTTTTCACATAACAACTTCTGTATACGGTATAGTTGGAGGATACTCCTTATTGTAAATGTAGATTGTCACGATTAAAATAGTCATCCCTCTCAAATCATATCATAATGATTTTCTTTATTCAGCATATGAGGTAGATTATATATTATTTACACATGACACAAGTGGATTTTATAAAGGCACACATCCTAACACATTATTCTATTATATGAGTTTTGTTCAACTTGATTGTATAAGCAATAAAATGTCAGTAAACAAAGTGATTTTGAAAGTTGATAAGACTAATTATCATTTGAAACAAGAACTAAAATTGATAGTAATTTGAATTTGATGTAAAGAGATAAGAAAATCAAATGAGTTTACACTATTAGATTTTGAGGTGTGTTTATAGATGATAAATTGTCTTGGAATCCGAATTTTATACGTTCAACTATTATCGAAAAGTAATAGTGTTCTTTATAATTACAATTTCTTCAACAGAAAATTTAAAAAACGTATTATTCTTTTGCTTCATTTCACATAAAATAATATTGAAAAATTGATTGGGGTTTCAATGCAAAGAAAAATATTGATTTTATTCATAAGTTACTGAAACGGCTTTATAAAAGATATATTTTTGGTGAAATGTACCTGAAACTATATGTACAATTATGCATTTTCTCCACCTCTCTTTTTTCTCTTTTCACTGTATCTTCCACCTTGTAGGAGTTAATTTCCAACAAGCCTCTTGTGTGTATTTCATGATCCTTCCATTCAGTATGTATAGGTATTGTACCAAGACAATTGTATTTTTGATTGTTGTAAATGTTAAAATAAATTTTGAAATGGAAATAAATGAATGAATAATTTCGTGGGTGCATCGTAACGCAACACTTGTTTTGATTTTGATGATACCACTTTGGAGTATTAACAAGTAACATCCGATTTCACTCATGTCCCTTATGACTCCATTTCACTACATTGGCTCCCCATTATTGGATTGAAAAAGCAGTTTTCATCTTGCTTTGCCACATTAATTTCATAACTAATGATATTCATGATATTCTGCTAGTGCTTTTCAATGTGTTTACCACTGTGTGTTTCTTTTGCTATGAGGACAGACAGACACCATGGCAACATTTCATCAAATCAGCAGCCAGAATCTAGAGTGTCCTATCTGTCTGTCACTGTTCAACCGACCCAAATCACTGGCATGTTCTCACACCTTCTGCAAACACTGTCTCGAACGTGTCTTTGAAACGCAGCGAAACCAGCAGGCTGTAAAATGCCCTGTATGCAGGAAAGGAACGCCGCTGCCCAGTGGAAATGTTGGTAAGTTACAAACAAACTTACCGCTGAGTTCTCTCGTGGACGAAGTGAAAGCTAAAAGCCCAACATGCACAGTTTGCAAGATGGACGAAAAGCTGCCAGCCGTGTCTTACTGTCAGGACTGTGGGAAATACATGTGTAAATCGTGTGAGAAAGCACATTCTATCTGGACACCGTTCTCCATCCACTCAGTAGTAGCCATGAGCGAGGTGCTCTCCGGAAAAGTTCCGATTAAGAGAAGACAGAAATGTAAGAAACACCCTAACGATGATGAGGAGTATTTCTGTACCGGATGTCGTGAGTACGTCTGCCTAAGATGCGGGATGCTAGAGCATTTACAAGCAGGGCATCAGATCAAAGAGGCATCTATCCATGAGGATAAAGTGATGACAAATATCAAGGAGTTACAAGAAAAGACAAAATCAAAGAAAACAACCATTGAAAATCATATCGATTTCATAACGACACAACGCAATGAAATAACAAACACGCTGAGAAAGCTCAATGTTGACATTGACAAGACATACGAGGAATACATGAAACTATTGTCAGCCAGAAGAGAGGCCCTGAAAAGTCAAGTGAAACGATTGTCAAAAAAATTCGAGAAGGAATTACAAACTATGGAGGAAGAGAGTCGGCAATCAGTCAGTCAAATGAACGCTATGGAAGAGCTGGTAACTAACGGTATGAAGGTACCACTAGAGAAAGACGCCTTGACTGCACACGACACACTGTGCGAGAACTTGAAGATCTTTCTGGGACATGGTGATCCTGACGACCAATCACCGAGAGGTGTGACAGAACGAGCTAAGAAGATTTCATTCCGTAAGCATGTGAAGGTCAATGAACTTTGTCTTGGAGAGCTGGAAGGTTACACATGGAATGTCAAAGCAGACGTAGAGCTCCCTAGCAAAGGCATCATGGAGTGTGTTACTCGTGCACCCCAAGATAGTAAGATTGTGGTGGGAACATGGCAAGGCGGAATCCATTTCTACTCCCCTGATGGTGAGTTACAGCAGACGGTGCTGAAGGATGTCAGTGTGGTTAACATTGGATTCCTGTCTGACGGTCGAAGTGTCGTACGTGATACAGACAACAATATGTCACTCTACACTCAACAGTGGAAGAAGCTTGACGTCACGTTCAAGACGATGAGTTATGATGAAGGAGGGTTGGGTGGTCTCACTGTGGATAGACATGATAATATACATATGAGTTATTGGAAGCACAAGAAGATCCAAGTATTTATCCCGCGGGGTGGTAATTCAGTCAGGGAAATAGTGTATGATGGATATTTACCTGACCATATATTCTCCATTCAGTCCACGGGGAAGCTGATAGTGAAAGACATTTCAGATGTCGTCTGCATTGATGGTAAGGGGAAGAAAGAGAACGTCTTGACGAAGAAAGGCATGAATCCCTACCCAGCTGTTTGTCGAGATGATTCGGTCATTGTAGCCTGGGTGAAGCACGAGGAGGGTCTCGTCAGTATCGATCGATACACGAGAGATTTGGATCACGTGCGCAATCTTATTACTGACTTCAAAATGCAAAAAGCAGAAAGAGGTTTGTACAGCTTAAAAGAGTTTGAGAGTGGCGAGATAGCTTTCTGCACTCCAGATAGACTCTACATATTTGATGTGGGATGTGATAAACAATTTTGTTCTGCAGTACCAGGGTTAAAAAAAAAAGGAAGAATTCTTTAATGGGAAATTCTAAGTGAATAGAATACACTACAAATGCTAACGCTTACATGTAATGATTGGGTGCACATCTACTCACATGAATATTCATACACTTTTAAGAAGGGCCTTAATTATGTCAAAAGGTTACAGTATTCTATGGATTATTGACCATTTCAAAAGTAAAACATGGTCAGTTACAACATTTGTTTTGCGTAGTGTTCTATATAGTACAACATCATTAATTTGGGGAAAATACTGCATAGATCAAATTTGTGAAACGCTCATACTCACCGTTAGTTCTAAATTTAGTGGTTTTGGGGAATCATTGTAATGACGGGCGTACGTTACCCTGTGGAGCCGGGAAATGTGCAAACGCCGGGAAATGTGCAAACGTCTCGCCGGGAAATGTGCAAATCTCTAAATTTCATCAACGGGAAATGTGCAAACGTGACGCCGGGAAATGTGCAAAAGCCGCCGGGATATGTGCAAACCGTTCATTTCACCTATAGTATGTATAGATGGAAGAGAAACTCTCAATCAAACCTGAGGATGAATCATTGCTACCTTTACCACATGTCGTAGCCCCCACCTGTCTATAGCGACCACTTGTCTTTTTTAACATTTTCAACATTTTCTTTTGATTTGGCAGATAGCATCTTAATAGTGATGTGGTCGTAATTTGTTAAAATGAGCCCCCCCCCCCCACCACCACCACCTAAGGAGGGGGGGGGGGAATGAAGCTTCAGAGTCCCTGAACTATGGATTTTTTCCCTCTTGTTCTGCCGAACCGAAAAAAAAGAAAGAAAGATAGAACTAAGTTAGTGCTTTGAATACATTAATGACTGAAATTTCATTTCTGATTATAGCGGATCCAGGGGTGCCCTGATTGGGGGGGGGGGGGGGGGGCGCAGAGGAGGGGGATTGTCCATATTTTCAGCATCTGCTCGATAAATTTCATGACAGATTATCACCAAACTTACGGCAGAAAACATCTTTACGGTGATATGATCTTTACTTGTTAAAATGAATCCTCCCCCTCCCCCACCACCACCTAAGGGGGGGGGGAGATGAAGTGTCGGATCCCTAATCTCTGGGATTTGTTAAATCTTCTTCTGTCAAACCAGAAAAGATAAAGGTAAGTTAGTGTTATGAAGACATATAATGACTGAAATTTTGTGTTTGATTATGGCGGATCCAGGGGTGCCCAGAGTGGGGGTTGGGGGGGGGGGAGGAGGGGATTTTCCACATTTTCAACATCTTCGTTGAAAATCTGCGACGGATTTTTATCAAAGTTGGCAGATAGCAGTTTCTGGTAATATGATCTTAATTGATAAAATGAGCCATGTTTGATTATGCTGAATCCAGGGGTGCCCAAATTTGGGGGGGGGGGGGGGGAGGGGGATTTTCCACATTTTCAGCCATCTTGAAAAATCTACAACGAATTTTCACAAAATTTGGCAGATTGCATTTTGTGGTGATGATCTTAATTTGAGAATATGCCCCCCCCCCCACAAACACACACATACACCGCTGAGGGGGGGGGGGGGGGGAGGTGAAGCCTCAGAGCCTCTAAACTGTGGAATTTTATCTTCTTCTGCGGAACAAAAAAAAGATAGGGCTAAGTTAGTGCTATGAAGACATTAATGACTGAAATTTCATGTTTTATTGTGGCGGATCGAGGGATGTCCTTATGGGGGGGGGGGTGTAGAGTGAGGGGAAGGAGGGGGGTTTTCCACATTTTCTGCATCCGTTTGAGAAATCTTTGACGGATTTTCACCAAACGTGGGAGGTAGCATCTCTAGGGTAATAGAATCCCACTTTGTTCAAAGGGGCAACAAGTCCAATTTGTTTCCTTTCCCTAAAGCGGGGGCTAAGACGAGGATAGCCACCACGTTATAAGCAGACGTGAAATTTCATCATGGTAGGCCAACCTTCCTAAAAATGTGATAAAATTGTGATCTATTACTCTTAGTTGTACAGAAAATTTCTTGAAATATGTAGGCCTATTCCTTTTGTCATGCGTAGGATTTTCAAGAAATACCTGAAATTCTGAATTCCACCCGAACGACCCCACCCCTTCGTCTCGGCCCTATTCGAGGGGCTGAGATGGGGGGTGGGGGCTCCACCTCCTCCCACATTTGGGGTTGGGGCGGTGAAAATTCGTCATAGATTTTTTTTTCTTTTTTTTTTTTAAGAAGATGGAGAAAATTTGGAAAAAAATCTCCCTCCTCCCCCTCACCCGACCCACCCCCGATCAGGGTACCCCAGCCTGCACCCGCCATAATTAAACATGAGATTTCAGTCATTAATGTCTTCATAGCACTAACTTAGTTCTATCTTTTTCGGTTCTACAAGAGATTTAAAAAAATCAGAGTTTAGGGACTCTGAGGCTTCAACCCCCCCCCCCCCCTCCCCCATCCCCTCTTCTTCGGCGGGGGAGGGGAATCTTTTAAATAAATCAAAATCAAGTTAGGTGAAAATCCGTCACGATTTTTCAAGAACATACAGAAAATGTGGAAAATCCCCCTCCTCCCCCTCACAACCCCTAACAGCACGATCAGGGCACCCCTGGATCCGTCATCATCAAACCTGAAATTTCAATGACTACGGTGTCTGTATAGTAGTTCTATCTTTTTTGGTTTGACGGAAGAAGATTCAAGATTCCAGAGATTAGGAATCTTAAGCTTCAACTCGCCCCCCCCCCGAAAGGGGGCTAGGGAGGAGAGTTGAAGCCTCCCCCTCCCATGGCCTCATGCCCTGCATCCCTGGATTTGCCATTAAACTCGAACTACTGTCATCAATGTCTTTATTGCACCAACCAAGCTCTATTTTATTTGGTTATAGAATATAAAAAGAATTTTGATAAAACCGTAGTTCTGGGATTTTGAGGTCCCCCTTTTCTTTTCTTTTTCTTTTTTTTTTTTGGGGGGGGATGACTAATCTAAACAATTGAGATCCCATCGCCACAATGGTGCTACCTGCCAATTTTGTTGAAAATCTGTCAAGGATCTTATTAAGAAAACATAAAAGGCGGAGGTTCATGCGCAGTTTTGACATGGAGTTTATCTACCATCTTTATACAGAGTATTGCTAAAGTTAATGGTTTGCACATTTCCCTGCGGCGTTTGCAAATTTCCCGGCGTCATTTTTGCACATTTCCCGTTGATAAAATTTGCACATTTCCAGGCGAGACATTTGCAGATTTCCCGGCAAGACGTTTGCACATTTCCCGGCGTTTGCACAATTCCCGGCGAGACGTTTGCACATTTCCCGGTGTTTGCACATTTCCCGGCTCCACATACCCCCTGCAGCGTAGTCCTATATGACATCATGAATGGGACTATACCACTCAGACCTCTTTGTAAAGCTATATGTGTGTGTAACTTCTCCTCATAACATTAAGCTCATTTTCATAAATTGATTGACAATGTCAATATATTGTTATGATCTACGAATTATGGATTTTGTCGATTTCATCGATTTTTTCCCCCATGAAAGTATTGTGGCTGGTGTACTTTCTTCCTGTGTAGCATGGTGTGTATGTTACTATACAGTAATGAGTTATAAATCCCGAATCTATGAAATGGGGTTTGAACACACGACATGTCTTGGAGTACCGTTCACAAGTTTGAACTGAATAGCGCCCTCCTTTCGGGCAAGTAATGCGTGCACAATAGAAACCTGCAACTTCCCGGGTCTCTATTTCCTAGACTCTCCCCATCTAGCTATAGATCTATTGCCATCTAGTTCCTTTATAACTCCTGGTTCTTCCACGCCAGACATTAATCTAATGTTTGATGAGACAAGCTAAAATCCTTCAGTTGCTAGGTTTCCTTTTTATGTTCGTTACACCAGGGAGGTGGGACCACCTCGCTAATTATACCTAGTGATGGCAATTGATAGTTCGATTTGTTGCTGAATCAAATCATTTTGCTCTGTATTCATATGTAAATGTATAACAATGTTAAAGAGGTATCATTTTGTATGATTGGTAATGTTGCCGCGTTCTCGAACCTAGAAACTTACATTCCAAGAGATTGAATTATGAGAGAGACCATTGATTTTTTATTTTCTTCAGCATTCAGAGAGTATATAAATTATGGTTTATAATGTATAGTCCCAACACTTCATGCGTGCACACACGCTGCTGTTTTAAGGCAGGAAATAGTGACCATAGTTTTCAATTTCAAAAGAAAGTTGCTATTGCAATTAGGGAGGGGTGAAGAGTAACTGCTGTTTTGCACAAAAAAAAAAGGAAAAACTAAGTGTCTGTATGGAAGAGAGTGATTCGTAAGTCGACATACAAGATTTTGGATAAATGGTCACACACGTGATGATACGAACGAAATCAATTTGTGCCTCATCCTGCCGTTTTCCTTTTCATTTCCTAAAACCTCCTCTAGAATGCCTCTCTCTCTCTCTCTTTTTCTTTCTTCATCCCCCCTCTTTCCTTCACATCTTCATTTTCTATTTCATCCACATCTTCATTTAATGATGTTCCTTGCCTTCTGATGTCTGTAATCGCTCACTTATTTTATAAATTTGGAGTAAAGTATCGGACTGAACCACTAACGTCATTTGTATAATGGAGTTGTTTGAAATGTGTCTATATCATATTGTGATTTATTGAATAAAAACGAGAAGCTGTATTTTATGGACAACACCAAAGAATTTAAGATAGATGTCTATGGATAGTTATTCGTAGGATAGCATCAAAAAATATGTTTCATATAATGCCATGTCATAATGATTTAAAGGAAACCAAAAGAGAAATGTGGATTGATTCAAAAAAAAATGTGGTGTAGTACAAAAAAAATGCTAAAAGATGTAAATAGCTTCAAATGGAAGGACTTTGAAAATATTATTGTGACATGTTATTGAAACATCATATTACACGCATTTGTAATATAGTAGTGTTGTATTTTTTCATCACAGCACGTTAGTTATTGCTGTAGAAAATGTCCACTTTGCTAATCCGTATCTATGATTGGCATCCTTGTACGCAGTCATGTACAGCATGCTTTATAATTGTTATGATTAGAAAGAAGATTATTACAATGTCATATAAGCAAGACAAGAAGAGACCTTCTGTGTACCTGTAGGGCCTACTTCGCTTGAAAATGAATGATAGCATGATTTAGATTTTAGCAGTGCATGCATTTACATGCTTGTATTTAGTGTTTTGTCGGCCGAAATTACAATGTTTCGCTATAATTACGACACCACCTCAATGTAAGAGTAGGCATCTAATTACCGTGATATATTTTATCAAATCTTGTCTTCTACCTCTTTTCCCTCTCGTTTGTAAGGCCTGATGACATCATGACATGCTGTAAATATGCCTTCTTTTATTTTAAGCTTGTTTGTTCATTTATTTCTATTGTTTCTTGGTCCACGTTTAACAAATGAATTATAAATGTAAAACAAAAATTGAATAGGGAATTATTGTCGAATACAACAAATAAGAGAATTAAGACATGAGAAATATAAGGAATCTAGAAAGAAACATTGCTTTGTTAAAGGGGGCAGATTCCCAGTTAACCTCCGTTGTCTTATTACATTGCCATTATGTTTCTCTGTTGTTTTGGATATCATGTTGTACTGTGTCATGTGTTGTTTTATGCTGTAAACTGGTATATGAACTCACTTATAGTGTTTTTTCATAGATTTTTTTTTTCAATTTAAACGTATTGAAATAAATCAAACAAACATTTGGATGTTACTAACGTCACTGTTTTGTGAAGACATGTGAAAACATGAAAAGAATTTCTTATTTTATGTCGGTTCTAATGAGAGATATTTAGATTGTGTTTCTTTTACTTTAGTATATTAGTAATGTCATATTGAACATGACTTGGACTTGCATTTGACCCGTGCTCTGAATGCGTGTTAACTTGTATTGATCTAATACCCTGATCATCACTATGTGGCCAAAAGAATATGTAAGTGTGTGTCATAATTATGTTATATGATAATTTTTGTATCATACACTTTTCGTCAGATTACTTGAATTTTGTTACTTGAATAAAACAAACAAACTTCCAAACAAAGATTCCACCAGTGACACAATCATCTTTCAATTATTGGTAAAGTACCAATTTTATCAACAAAGTACGTTGGAATACACCTTTCCCTAGGCCAAGAATAACTTACGTGTTTCCCTTACAACCGCTTCCAAATGTAAAGTGTATCCACAGAACTTAATTGCAGAACTTATTTGTCGCAACGTATTAAGAACGCTTGCTGCCATTCTTACAGTGTTTCAAGATACAATATCTCAAGTCAACAACACCTCCGATATAACACACATTTTTTGATATAAAACATATTCCAATGCATCCAGAATTAAATCAGAATGTGAAACAAGGCAAAATAAATACAAAGGAAAGTTCAAAGTTTCGGACTTAAAGGCTGGGAGACTGAATCAGCTTTATAGGACGTGACGTCTCATTTGTTGATACATACCGAAATCATAACAGTGACATGCCAAGAAATGCGGTTTGTCATTTTTTTTTTTTGTCACTTTTAGAGAAGAAGGCAGATGAGGATTTATGTTTGGAGATGAAAGCGGAGTTTAATACGTTTTACTTCAATACTGAGAAGAAAGACAAATATTTGATAATTTCCGCTGATGCAAATAAGAGCCGAATGAGGGTCGAAAGCCCCCCCCCCCCCCCTCCCCGATTGAGGACCTGTACGTATACCCGGTATTAAATAGGTTGAATAACACTGGATGCTCTATAATCAGTTTAACGTGGGGGGAAATGGTTGTTGTGGTGGTTTTCCGCTCATTCTTGTTGGCAAAAGGCATCGTTGCAGAATAATTCATTACAATATCTTCTCCAGAATGTCCGAAAGACAAATTGAGCGGAATGAAAGGGAAATGTTGGTACAAGAAACACTTATGATATACTGTATGTTTCACAGCTAAATTTGTATGTTTCGGAGATCGTTGTTCTAACATTATTGTTACCACTCTCTCTTATAACTTCATCAAAGTATTGCGTTGACTCTAAAAAACTTTTTAAACAGCCTGGGCGTTGGCGGCCGAAGTTTTGAGATTTTTGAAATCCCATTTCATTAAAGGACAAGTTTACCTTCATAGACATGTGGACTGAGTGAATGTAGCAATAGTAGAACACATCAGTGAGAGTTTGAGGAAAATTGGACAATCCGTTCAAAAGTTATGAATTTTGAAGTTTCTGCTAAGTCATTGCTGGATGAAAAGACTGCTACAGCTTGTGATGTTACATGTGTAGAGAACGATATTAAGAAAATCTAAAGAAAATTCAACATATTTTCACTTTTCACGCATAATAACAAAAAAGACACTTGACTTGCCTCTTTGAGAAAGCAGGGGGAATAATATCACTCTTAACATACCTCAGTAACAAGTCGAGAAATGTGCACTTTTTTTCAAAAAATAAGATTTTATGAAATTCTCTTCATATTTTCTTTAAAGCGTTATACGCATGTGACAGCATACAACATGAACAATGCTGTACACTGTAGTAGTCTTCTCATCCAGCAGTGACTGCGCAGATACTTTAAAAAATTCATAAGTTTTGAACGGAATGTCCGATTTCCCCCAAACTTTCACTAAAGTGTTCTACTAATAATGCTGCATTCACTCAATCCACATGGTCATGAAGGTGGGCATCTCTTTTAAAGTTTACATATTGAACACTATAAACGTATATCAACTTGATTCACATTGATCAGCTGATGATATCTGTTGATTTAAGAGCTTGAAAATAATATTTATCTACACGGAATATAGAAGGAAGATACTTTGAATAATTCTGCAATCATAATGTGATAGTGATGAAGAGAAGTTTTAATACTGAGATTACAGATGATTTTAGTCGTCTTAATCCACAGTCTTAATCTCTCAATCCATGAACACTCAAATTGTTTAATTGGTTTATATTGGTGGTCTAAAGACATTGTTGAAGACAGAAGTTAGATTTTTTTATCCTCATGTTTATTTGTTTTTCTGCAATACATGTATTATATATATATATATATATATATATATATATATATATATATATATATATCTAGAGAGAGAGAGAGAGAGTAAAAAAAGCAACAACAAACAACAATGTAAGATAACAGTAAAGACTCTAGTACTTACGAATATCATAATAAATTACGCAAAATGTTTTTGAAATCACCCGCATATTGATATCTACTATAGAGGTCATGGATGCAGCCATTTTTAATGACGGAATCAGAATATGCGACAAGTTTCATAAGAATACGAGACAAGATTCATAAGAATGGCAAACAAGTTTCAGCACTTGTACGAACCAGCGGGCCACAATTTTTACTCAATTGATAGCCGAAATTGAGTACGTTCACATCTTTGGAGCCACATTGGCGACCATAAAACATTCTCTTATTTCTGTTTGGCATGATAAAATTTTCAGTCGTATCTTTGTGTTCGTAAGTATCAGTGTATAATGATGTCGATATCAATCTTTTCAGTACGCATAAAAACTCTATATGAGACACTGCGGAATATCTCGGTAAACCATTGCTACAGTCATTTTGGATGCCATTAATTTTTGGTTGATTTGACTACTTCACTCAGCTGAATTGTATCTAAAAATACGAATTAATTGCTTTTCATCCTTGGCTTAATCCACCGCGTTAATTGAGAGCACAATATTTCCCAATTTATACAAAAATATAAAGGAATTTCCGTTTACACAGGTCTTTTTCAAATATCTTAAAACTTTCAAAGACATTCAGCACCCTCGAAATTGGGAAGACCATCAATTTGCATGTATTTTCAATTTTTCACCATTAAGAAAAAAAAAATATTCATATTGGAATTTCAATTGTTGACACCTATTTTGGCTGTCATCTTGAACATCTTTAAACCCTAAAGAATGCAGATGTTGGATCAACCAGATTCGGATTCAGCACCCTCGAAATAAGGTAAAACCATCACTGAAGAGTTTGTTTCCAAAACCTGCTAAATCCACTGTAGACAAAGTGGAGAAAAAGAGTGTTTTTTATATCACATAATTTATTATTTGCAGTTTCTCTAATGTGGAGTTATTGTAGCACAAGATGAACCTACATGCAAGAAAAGATCGCAAAACCACCCTTCCAAAAAAATCTAGATTCCATGAGTTTTTTCTTTTTTAATATCGATTTGAATTTTTGAATTACATGTGGATTTAGCTGATTTTGGAAACAAACATGGATTATAGCACGTTTTGGAAACAATGAACATCCTGATCACTACGGAAATCTCGTGAACACAAAATCTTAAGTATCCCTCTAGGGATTTTTATCATACGTGGCTCATAGCAGGGATGAACCATGATGAGCAGATAAGATGATTAGACTTTGAGTGAGATCTATCAAAGGCCAAAGGTCAATGAACTTTGTGTAAATATGCTATTCTTACCTTTTTATCCTGTTATCTGGAGAACCCAAGGGTGGATTTTCATCAAACTTGGTACACAAGTGCACAATAAGAAGTGTAATGAACCAGTAAGATTTCGGGAGAAATTCGCTCAAAGGTAAAAGGTCAACGGTCATTGAACTTTGTCTAAATATGCAATGTAACCTTTTTCATCCCGTTATCTCAAGAACCCCCCTGGGTGGATTTTCATTTTCATGTACGCCCTACATGAGTGCACAATGAGAAGATTATGAACCAATAAGATTTCGGGCGAAATCCACTCAAAGGTCAACGGGCAAAGGTCAATGGACTTAAATTATGTACATTGTAGGAATGGCGTTTACCTTTGATTTATTTATACTTAAGATATGCTTTAGCTAAATATTTCACTGTACTGAGTGTATTACTGCTACCGTCAGATGACTGAGTGAACTAAGAAAATCAACTGAGTGATTGGTATCCCCGCTTTTTTACACTTCTGTACTAGTAAACCACCGAGAATACTAAACAGTAACGAATGTGCCATTGTGACCACAGCAACATACAGGAAAACAACAAAAATAGTGAGATCTGCATTTTGCCTGATTTTGAGGACATAATGCACTTTTACCGTGGAAAAGTATTTTCCGGAACTGTTGAAAAGTGTGAAGTTTACAGCCTTACATCGAGTTTTTTTATGTGTGCCAATTTTCTTGTGAATTGTTTGAAAATTGGAAAAGCGGTTTGATCCGGAAACCTTTTACCTGATTTTAGGCCATAACGCACTGTTACCATGGGAGAGCACTGTCACCTACCACTGGAGAAAAAAAAAAAAGTCTTGCATAGCTGCTTATTAAAATTAACATGCGTACCAAATTTCATTTGAATCGCTTGAAAACTGGATAAATAGTTGGATCTTCAAGTCTTTTACCTGATTTGGGGATATAATGTGCTGTTACCAAGGCAACCTACTTTTTGCAGCTGTTGAATTTGTGTCCTGCACATCTTCATACAGAACTCAACATGACCGCCAAATTCCATATGAATCGCTTGAAAACTGTAGTAGTTTGATTTGTAAACCTTTTATCTGATTTGGGAGCTATAATGTGCTGCTGTTACCATGGCAATGCAATTTCTGCTGCTGTTGAAAACTGTGTCTTGCACAACTTTACCTTTTACTCAACATGTGTGCTAAATTTCATAGGAATCCCTTGAAAGCTGGGGTAGTTCGAGCTGCAAATGTTTTACCACACTTTGAGGCTGTAATGCGCTGTTACCACGGCAACACACTTTTTGCTGCTGTTGCAAACTTGTTCTGCACAGCTTTACATTGAGCAGTGTGCACAATAAAGCATGTTCCTAGTAATGTATGCACGCACACTCCACACCGGGTCAGTCAAGAATAGGGTATAATGCTGTTTGCTGATTGGATTTAGCAGGTTTTGGAAACAAACAGAAATGGATTTAGAAGGTTTTGGAAACAAAGTCGTTTCAATGTCTTACATTTTGCTTGTTTCTAAATTGAAATTCATTAAATTGGAAGTGTCAGATTGTGGGAAAGGTGATAAAGCATAGATTACACAAAAAGGTGGATTCAGCAGGTTTTGGAAACGAAATCTTCAATTGTTTTCATTTTTCACCATTTTAGAAGGAAATAAGGGGCCTACATGGGAATTTCCATTTTGGGCAGTCATTTTATTTTTGGCAACCATTTTTTTGGTGGCCATCTTGAACATCTCAAAGCCCTCAAGGATGCAAGAGTTGCATGGTCCAGATTCGGATTCAGCACCCTTGAAATAGGGTATAACCATCAATTGTTTTCCTGTGTAGCATGGTGTATATATATGTATCCATTATCATTATTTTGTCCGATTTTTTGATCCTCAGTCTTGATGAAGGGCAGGGCCCGAAAGCTTGAGAATAAAAATCAAACTGTGAGGAGGATTCAAGCTACGTCTATCGTCTCATCCTTCCTCTCACCTATATATATATATATATATATATATATATATATATATATATATATCACGTCATGTCAACAATAACATCAAAAGTCACTGCAATAACAAAAATATTGAACTTGTAGTTGAGTTGATATGACAAGATAATTACACCATTTCTAGTATAACTAATCAGTCTGCCACTAAATCTGGATTCCCAACACTAGCTCATGATACTTGATATTTCATCATGGAAGATCATACATGCTGATAGAGATACCACAAACCAAACTGTCTCAAAAATAAGCAACAACACTTTTTAAAGACAAATAACAACTGAAATGCTTAAACCTAATGTCTCAGTTAAAATAGATATTACATTGAACATGATGGAACAGTTTCATAAATTATGTATAGAAAAAATCCATATCTGAAAACAAACATATTGGTAATTACGACAAGTCATTGGAAATTTGTTCTTTATGACGAAAGTAAAAGAGCAAAGAATCTATTATATGTCTTTTGTTGTTTAAATTACATACATGTTACATTATTACGTATGTAAAAGGACCCTCTTTTGAGGGGTTTTGGTATATTCATTTTCTATGATGCAGTGTACCTTACTTAATGAAACTTATCATTAACTACACCAATTCAATCTTAAATTCAGTTCATGGACCAAAACTAAATTCTGCAATTATTGTAAATTGCATCAGGGAGGGGAGGGTGGGTTGGCCGTCGATATCTCATGACTCTAAGAAATGTACAGTTTGATTTTTTTGTCACCTTATTATCACTGTCTTGTGATGTGCTCTAAGATAGAGCCAGTGTTGTACATGCTTATCTTTCTTTTGTTTGTTTTTGCGTTTTTGTCTGAATGTTACATCTTCGTATTTATTAGCAATGCCAAGTGTGCATGTCTGCTCTTAGGGAAGGTCACATGTTCGCAATTTTTTTATTGAACCTACAGAAATATTATTCGCACCAGTTGAATCTATGCATCCACTGTATCCATTGTATACATTGTTTCACGCGTTATCCCATCGAGTGACACATTCCATTCGTGTTTGCAGAACCCCAGTACTTTTTACTCGCTCACTCGCTATTAGCACTTCCGAATTCCATGCGTTGATGCTGGTGTATTTTTCCCCGTCCTTACGTAAACATGTTTTCCCACTGTCGGCAATAGCTGCTCAGGTGCATATGTCTCCAGGACAAACATTATTACGTGTCTTTTACCACCTTGTATCTTGGTCAATGGCAATATGTCATGTTCAGTATTTCTCATTCTGCACATTTTGTCACATTTCTCAACGAAAATACTGTGGAAAATAGGATGATTTGCATAGAGTTTTATCCCAATGAATATGAGTGATACTCTTGCAGATGTTCAGTTATCTGAAGGTGGAAGTTCTTTAACCACTACAAATAATGAGAACGATGATAATTTTGCTTCTAAAATGTTTTTTAACCACAGAATCTGATGAATTAAAACTAGATTTTGATCCTAATGATATTCCAGCTCATATGTTTTCTACAAGTTACTGCTTAGAAAAAGATCTCATTTCATCATCCCATTCTGACCCAAATCAACTTTACATTTCTCATTAAGGAGTTTAAACCAACATTTTGATCAATTTCTTTTATTCATTGATGAATTACGATTCACACATGGTGTCATCGGCCTCAGTGAAACATGGTTACAGGAGAAGTCACCTTCCTCTTTATTTCACATTGATCGATTTAAACTAATAACAAATAATAGATTGTGTAAGAAAGGAGGTGGAGTTGGTTTTTATGTCACAGAAAATTTAAACCATCGGTTATTAGAGGAGTTCAGTTTTATGACAGAATTTTTTGAAAGTATTTTCATCGATATAAAAGTACCAAATAAAGGAAATGTAATTGTCGGGGAAATTTACAGGCCACCAAATTCGAATTTAACTGAGTTTGTTGAATTACTCGATAGCATTTTGTTGAACCAGTATCTTAGAAATAAAACATGTTTTCTTATGGGTGATTTTAATTTAAATCTTTTAAACTATGATAATTATAATTGTCAAGAGTTTCTTAATCAAATGTTGTCTAAGTCTTTTATTCCTCTTATAAGAAAACCTACAAGAATCACTGATATTTCTTCTACTTTAATCGATAATATATTTGTTAATAAGTTATCTTCTCCTATTTCACCTGGTATTGTAGTTACTGATATCTCCGATCATTTTCCTGTGTATGCACTTATTGGTAACATTCACACTCTGACAGAAAGTGCGTACAACAATGCCGGTTTTCGTGTTATGTCAGAGTCAAATATTAATAGACTTATATAGAGAAAAGTTAAAACTCGTTGACTGGTCGATTGTTTATAATCAAAATGACGTAAATTTATCATTTGATTTTTTTCATTGATATTTTAATTACTCAGCTCAATACTGTCATCCCTTGTCGTAAATGTTTTAGATTAAATTATAAAAAAGTACCTCGGCAGCCATGGGTTACTAAATCACTTTTAAAATCTATCAATAAGAAAAACAAATTGTTTCGTAAATATCGTAAAGTACCCACTGTTATGAATAAGTCCTGATATACTCGGTATCGTAATATCCTCACTTCTTCATTACGGTTAGCCAAACGGATGTATTTTATGAATCAATTCGATAAATGCAAATATGATGTGAAGGGTACGTGGAGGGTGATAAATCAGGCGTTGAAATGTAATGCTGACAATAATGCTCCTAGTTATATTCAAGAGGATGATGTTCGTATTGATGACCCCATAGACATAGCTGAAGTTTTTAATGATTTTTTTTGTACACATTGGCCCAAATCTGGCTGACAAAATCCCTTCAGCCCACCAGGAATTTCACTCTTTTCTGGATGATAGAAATGTGGCATCTTTATTTTTTGTACCGATTGTTGAAGATGAAATAACTAAGATTGTTGATAGATTAAATAACTAAAAAAGTTCGGGATATGATGGAATTACAATTTTTTTTTTTGGTAAAAAACGTGATTCATGAAATAGTTTCACCTCTTACTTTTATTTTAAATCAATCCTTATCTAGTGGTAAAGTTCCTTGTAAAATGAAAGTAGCCAGAGTTGTCCCCATTTTTAAAAAAGGGCGAAAAGATTTTGTTAATAATTATCGTCCTATTTCTCTTTTAACTTCCTTTTCAAAGATACTCGAAAGACTTGTGTATAAACGTACCCTTAATTTTCTTCTTCAGTCAAAAATTTTTACTGATTCTCAATTTGGATTTCGCAAAAAACATAGTATAACTCACGCATTACTCAAGTTCATTGATAAGATAGCTCATGCTATAGATGATGCATCTCATACTGTTGGTGTTTTTCTTGATTTTTCAAAGGCGTTTGATACAATAGATCATGATATTTTACTTTATAAGTTAAATCATTACGGAATTCGGGGTAAGGCGCGAGAATGGTTTTCTGATTATCTGACAAATAGAAAACAATTTGTAAGTATCCACGGTCACGATTCCCAACCTAAGTTAATTTCTTGCGGTGTTCCTCAGGGTTCCCTGTTAGGTCCTCTTCTTTTTATTTTGTATATTAACGATATTCAGAACTCATCTAAGATCCTTTCCTTCGTTTGTTTTGCAGACGATACAAATTTGTTCTTTTCTCATCAAAATCCTGATGAGCTTATAAACATAATAAATGAAGAACTTGTTTCTCTTCAATCTTGGATTTTTGCAAACAAACTTTCCTTAAACATTGAAAAAACTCATTATATTTTGTTTAGTAATTCCCCACCTGTACTACCTATCTCTGTCAAGATCAACAACATTGATTTGTCACAGGTCATTAGTACAAAATTTTTGGGTCTTTACATTGATAGTGATTTATCTTGGAGAACCCATTTTGGTTATGTAAGTAGAATTATTGCTAGAAATACAGGGGTTCTAAACAAACTTAGTTATTATTTTCTATGTAATATTCGACAGAGTATATTCAACTTTGATATCTCCCTATCTTAATTATGGGATTCTGGCGTGGGGAAATGCTTCTAAAAACCTTATCGATTCGTTATTTATTGTGCAAAAACGCGCTATTAGAATTGTAAACCACGCTGGATATTTATCGCACACGAATGAACTTTTTGTGAGCAATAAAATTTTGAAAATTCCTGAGTTATTTTCCTACAACGTTTGCCTATTTATGTTTCAATTCTCAACTGGCCAATTACCAGATGCATTTTCTCAGATGTTTACAAGAAACTATACAGTTCATGATTATCCAACCCGCCAACGTTATGCGTATCACCTTCCACGTACCCGAACAATTTTTGCGAAAAAAACTATTATGTTCACTGGGCCTAAGTACTGGAATGAACTCCCTACGGAACTTACAAGCTGCACCTCATTCAAACGAAAATTAAAACAATATCTTTTGAGCAGCTACGGCATGCATATTGTATAGTACTTGTTGCTCAGTATTTTCCCCCTTGTCTATCTTATTTATAACTTCTATTAGTAGTCCGACGGGATCCTAACCATGTACATTATTATTTTCGATCAGTCTGCCTGTTGCGCTCTCTAAGCACTTACTGTTACATTCGATTGTTGGAATTCTTGAGCGTGGCAGCTGTCTGTTACCATGGTCACAAGGCCTGCATGGTTTAGGACCCCGCTGGAATTTTGACTCATGAGCTCCATTGTCCTTGTGTGTATATTTTGTATTCACGACAAAATTCTATTAGCCCACTTTTTAGGTGATACGCTATCAGCGTATCACCTATTGTGATTGTCAAAATCTCTCTTTATTTTTAGGTGATACGCTATCAGCGTATCACCTATTGTGATTGTCAAAATCTCTCTTTATTTTTAGGTGATACGCTTTTAGCGTATCACCTATTGTGATTGTCAAAATCTGTCTTTTTAGGTGATACGCTATCAGCGTATCACCTATTGTAATTGTCAAAATTTCTCTTTTTAGGTGATACGCTATCAGCGTATCACCTATTGTAATTGTCAAAATTTCTCTTTTTTTTTTATTCTTCTTTCTTTCTGCCACATTTTGTGTCGTCAATATCTCAACAATGACATCACGGAATGACATGACATTTTCAGTCAACATGTCTCATAACAATATCTAGCCACAATAAGGTTTTCATGACAGTAACATATCTATGACGTCATCTAGGCGCCATTTTGTGATTTTCGGACCTTGTCACATGATCAATCATAACTTCATAACTAGATGTCATTTCTGTATCATTTTCGCTGGACATAAAGTTCAGGTCACGCTCTATCTTACTTTCTAACGCTAGTTACCCAGGTCATCATTAGGCGCGCGTAAGCGCGCGTCAAAATTTTAAAAGGCTCAAAACGACTTCCCAATGGGAAATCTCGAAGTTTCAGACAATTATAAGCGTTTCAAACATTTTCTCGCGTGCGCGTCCGTCCGCGCAATTTCGCGCGCAGAGCGCTTAAGAAACATGGAAATGCAATTTTTTTGACTGATTTGGATTCCTGATACTTTGAGTAACAGTATCCATTGATTTCCGATCGATTTCGACCCATAACAAAGGAATGCACAGGCGTCAAAGTTGAAATTCCGCACGCGCGTCTTTCTGCAAATATAGTGAAAAAACATGTCTTTGTTTATTTCGTCATAGCTCTTTAAATCGTCCGTTGACCCTATATTTCTATTGCATATTACAAAAGCATATGAATTGTAAATAACATTCCAAGTATCAATATTGCCAGAGAAACGCGATGACGTCATCAAATCGTCATTTTATATAAAAAAAGTGGAATTGATTTTTTTGAGGTACTGTTTCTGACATTCATTTGCTCGTATCTCTGTTGTTTAAGCTCAATATTATCCCAAATTCAGATATGTTGTACTTTGAACATTTGCCTCTCAAGTCCATGTGATGGTTTTGATATACGATGACGTCATCATACTAGAAATTGTGATTAAAGGTAAAGACTCAAAATCAGACAAGTTTACGTGTTATGTCTATGGGAGGTGATTTTTTTTCAAACCATGCATTGACTTGACAACGTTTAAGCACCTTTACCTCATCTGATTTTGCTCCATTTCCTCTGAAACATAAATATGTTGTAGCTGAGACAATAAGCTGCAGTCATCATGCATTTTATATTTTCAAATCTCCTCATCAGGTCGACAATTTTGTAGTTAAAAACTGAAAATGAGAATGCAATCTGTACGGAATGATTCCCGATTGTTCTTTGCAACTGTATATTGGTCGAATCCACGCGGCCACTTGTGGGAAGTTGAATAGCGCCATCTCAGTCAGCACTGTCACGACAGTACAATCATACATTTAAGTTTCGCATAGAATCTCCAGGACAGCCATATGGCGTAATCGCTTAGCGCGCTGGGTGTTCATAACGCCATACCGGAAGGCGAGAAGTTCGACTCCCGCGGAAGTTTTCTCTTTCTTTTTTTTTTTTTTCCGGCAATTCAGCTTTACTCCGATGTCATTTATCGTATTATTTTACCAAGTATACGTAACCCGTGAACACGGCTGCTCTATTTCCCTCGTTTTGTATTGGAGTTTGGAGATTGGGTTTGCTTCATTAATTTTGTCACACTTAATGTTGTAAATTGCCCCTTGTTACAGTGTCCCGCTTGCCACCTTTCGTTTGCTCTTTCCTTTTCTCTTCATTGGTTCTTGTAATATTGTAACAGGATAGGTAGGAACATGTACGTTTAGATAACTGGCAGGAATGGGAGCTGAATTGATTAACTCTAGTCCAGGTGTATGGCGTCTCGCTCATCTCTTTGAAATTCCAGGTTGTTATTGTTTGACCCAATAACGGAGTTGTAGACAGGTTTTATGTTGCTATAGAGGTATCTTGTGCCACATGAATGGAAGGCATCACTGTTTAGTAGTAGTAATGAACTTTTTCATGTTGTAAATGATATAAAGATATGAATTTCACATCCAATCTTCGGGACAGCCGTGTGGCTTTATAGTCGCTTAGCGCGCTGCATGGTCATTATGCACTACCTAAGGACGAGATGTTCGGGACCCGCAGGACGCTATTATTTTTTTTTCTCTCTCTCTCTTTCTTTGTTTTTCTTTTGGCAGTTCAGCCTCATTCCGATGTCATTACCCCACGACACACAGTCACTCAAGTTCCCTTTTTTTTTTTTGTCGGAGGCTGGAGGTTGGATTTGCTTCATTTATCATACGTAATGTTGTAAATTGCCCTTGATATACAGTGCCCCGCTTGCCACCTTTCGTTTTCTCTTTCCTTTTCTCTACGTTTGTTCCTGTTACACTGCACAAGACAGGTCGGAAAATAATTTACATAACTCAACTGGAGCAGAAATGGCAACTGAATAAATTAACTCTAGGACAGGTGTATGGCGTCTCGCTCGTCTCTTTGAAATTCCAGGTTGCTATTGTTTGACCCAATAACGGAATTGTAGACAGGTTTTATGCTGCTATAGAGGTATCTTGTGCCACATGAGTAGAAGGCATCACTGTTTAGTAGTAGTAATGAACTTTTTCATGTCCCTCCATGTCAATTATAGTGTGTTCAAAGGGGTTGTGTGTCTATCTGCCAAAGAAAAGGAAAACCTTATTTTCGCCATGGCTATTTCTCTATACGTAACCGTAGGTGATGAGTGTTGTTGGTATCTGAGCAGTGAATAACACAACATCAGGCTAAAATCCCCCTTTTATACGCGCTAAGCGTTCAATTTGATATATCTTTATTTATGTAGTCAATCACTGCTAATGGCGTTACAGAATTATGTTATAACACCTTTCACTGAAAGTTTATAAAGCAAAGTTTATGGACAAGGCAAGCAATTGTACATGAATAATACCAATGATTTCAGAGGGAAATTATGGTATACCTAAATGTAAGGGTATCATTGCTTTGGAATTGCTGAAACAATATCTTGGCACGAGGTCTTCCACCTCTAATAACTGATCCCTTTAAAGATGTGTCGGTCACGGGTGATCGTCGTGATTCATCTTTCACGTAGAAGCTTCCGTTCCACACTCTTAGTTCGAGAAGACTTACCATCATACTTCAAATTGTGATTAAAGGTAAAGACTCAAAATCAGACAAGTTGACGTGTTATGTCTAAGGGAGGTGATTTTTTTTTTTAAACCATGCATTGACTTGACAACGTTTCACCACCTTTATTTCAGCTGATTTTGCTCCATTTCCTCTAAAACTTAAGTATGTGGTAGCTCAGACAATAAGCTGCAGTAATCATGCATTTTATTTTTTCAAATCTCCTCATCAGGTTGATAATTTTGCAGCTAAAAACTGAAAATGCGAATGGAATGTGGACGAAACGATTCCTGATTCATCTTTCACATACATAAGTTTACATTCCTCATATTTTCTCGTCGAGACGTATGGCCGAGAGGATAAAGGCGACGTCACAAGATACGTGAGGTTGCACACGTACGGGTTCGAACCCCATAAGAACACGAAACAAAATACTTACATCTTTTGCTTTTTTTCTTTTATGGAGTATTCACCTTCGTCCATGTAGAAATCACGTTTTCATGTAAACGTACACACACACACACACACACACAATATCCCTTTGTTTTGTGTTGGAGACCACATTGCTTTGACTGGCAACTTGGACTTGAAATTACAAATGTTAAAGTGAAGATGGCTCTTAAAAGACCGCATGGCCATGTTTGATTTTTTTTTTTTACAATATAAAGACCTATTGGTAAATATTCATTCACATATCCTTTCCAATCAACTTACTTGGACACGCCGACACCACACGAAATTTTCAATTGGTTGCATGACAGAAACAATTTCATCTGAATTATGTAGGACTGCATAAAGAATTGGACTTCACGAATATTTCTCAATATTATATTATACTTCAAGTCGCTACTTAACATTATTTTCGTTGTCGATCACTGAAAATGAGAATGGAATCTGGTCGAAACGATTCCCGATTTATCTTTGTAACTGTATATTGATCGAATCCACGCGGCCACTCGTGGGAAGTTGAACAGCGCTATCAGTCACTTGACGTATATCGCCAAAAAACTGAATATCAATGTAAATTTGTGTTGTGTATAGCATACATAGATAGATTTAAGTTTCGCACAGTATCTTCGGATCTTCCGTGTGGCAGAATCGCTTAGCACGCTGCGTGTTTATAATGCCCGACCAGAAGGAGAGAAGTTAATCGAGTCCCGCAGGACTTTTTCCTTTTATTTCTTTTTTCTTTTCTTTTTTTCAGCAGTTCAGCTTCACTCTGATGTCATGAACACAGCTACTCTATTTCCCTTGTTTTGTATTGGAGTTTGGAGGTTGGGTTTGCTTCATTAATTTTGTCACGCGTAATGTTGTAAATTGCCCCTTGAAACAGTGCCACGCTTGCTACCATTCTTTTTCTCTTTCCTTTTCTCTTCATTTAGATTTTGTTCTTGTTATACTGTAGCAGGATATTTAGGAACTTGTACGTTTACATAACTAACAGGAATGGGAACTGAATTAATTAACTCTAGTCCAGGTGTATGGCGTCTCGCTTATCTGTTTAGAATTCCAGGTTGTTATTGTTTGACAAAAACGGAGTTAAAGACAGGCAGGGAAGGAAGTGACTTGATATTGCTTCATATTATATGAGGAATTTCGGGCAATACCTTTCCAATTAGTGTAGTGATTTTGACAGGGTTCTCTGTCGTTTATTTTCGTCATGGCTGTTTCACTAGTTTAGCCATAGGTGATATGTGTTGTTGGCATCTGGGAGAATAGAACAGATCAGTACCAAACTGGAATAGCCCTATAAGCAATGTGGTAAGCATTCAATTTGTTGCATTATCTTTCTTCTTTAAAGTCAATCACTACTGATCGAATTACACCATATAATATGGCACGTTTCACTGGTAGTTTAGGAAAAGGGAGCTAATTCAATGCAAGATACAATGATATGTGCTACCATTGATTTTAGAGACGTCATTGTGGTGTGGTGCTGGTGGTGGTAAGGGAATCATTGCTTTTAAATTAATGAGACAATCCTTGGAACTTTGCATCAAAAATATAATGCATGTTCGTGCGGCGTTTTTTTTTTAATCCTGACGTGGACATTATTTTTCTTTATCTTGTTTTGAATTCAAGAATGTTATATCTGAATATGTTCGATTTAGTTACGGTTTCAATGCATCTTGTTTACCATCTTCTCTGACATTAAATTGATGGTTTTTAAATTTGACATTGTCTGTCTATTTGTCTGTTTATGCTCATAAAACACTGCTATAACAACTAAAACATTTGTTTCACTTGTCACACGCAATGCTATGGATTGCAGTTGTGCATGCAGTTTTCCTTTTGCCACCTCTCGTTTTTCTCTCCCCTTTTCCCTCACTTTGGTTTTGTTATACTGCAGATGGGAATGATTACAATAACATAACCCAACTTGAAGTAGGAATGAGAACTGAATAAATTAACTCTAGGCCAGGTGTATATAGCGTCTCGCTCATCTCTTTGAAATTTCAGGTTGTCATTGTTCTATCAACGGAGTTGAAGACAGGCTTTATGTTGCTATAGAGGTATCTAGCTCCACATGAATGGAATGCATACGCTGTTTAGTATTAGTAATGAACTTTTTCATGTCCATCCCTGCCAAGAAAAGTGTGTTTGACGGGGTTCTGTGTCATTGTGCCTATGAGAAAGCAAAGTTTTATTTTCGCCATGGCTGTTTCTCTATGCGTAGCCGTGAGTGATGGATGTTGTTGGCATCTAGCTGGGCAGTAAAAAACCGAGTATCATGCTATAATACCCCCCCCCCCCCCGTTAGGTTCTAAGCGTTCAATGTGATATATATTTCTTCTTCATTATGTCAATCACTGCTGATGGAATTACAGAATTATGCTATGACACGTTTCACTCAAAGCTTAAAAAGCAAAGTTTATGCACTATACAAGTAATGGTGCATGAATCCTATAGACCATTGATTTTAGATGAGAAATTATGATATGCCTATAGTAGGGATGTCATTGATTGGGAATTAATGACACGATTAAGCATTTTCATAATCCTTATCCTTCACTCTAACCTCCGTGAAAATATCATATTTGAATTCAACCAATAAGATGGTAAAAAATGCATGCATTCATGTTTTATCAATATACAATGTATGGACTTTCCAAACATTCCACAGCGATTATCTCAAAATGAACATTGTGTGGGTTAGCACTATATTGCATCGACCCCTTCAATTGTCTATCAAGTTCATGTCGATATTTTCTAATTTGATGACGTCATCATACTAGAAGTTGTGATTAAAGGCAAGATATCAAAATCAGCGAAGATTACTAATCGCTGCCTCATGTTCCTGTGTTTGATCGTCCAGTCAATACCAAACTGACGACATACGTTGAATATGTTATACTTTGAACAATTGTCTATCAAGTCCATGTCGATGTTTTCTAATTTGATGACGTCATCATACTAGAAGTTGTGATTAAATGCAAGATATCAAAATCAGCGAAGATTATGTGTTATGTCTATGGGGGGATTTTTTTTTTTTAACCATGCATAGACGATAACGCTCAAGCACTTTCACCTCACTTGATTTTGCTTCATTTCCTCTGAAACTTAAGTATGTTGTAGCTGAGACAATAAGCTGCAGTAATCATACATTTTATTTTTTTTCAAATCTTCTCATCAGATTGACAATTTTGCAGCTTAAAACTGAAAATGAGAATGGAAGGTGGACGAAACGATTCCTGATTCATCTTTCACATACATAAGTTTACGTTCCTCATATTTTCTCGTCGAGACGTATGGCCGAGTGGTTAAAGGCGACGTCTCAGAGACGTGAGGTTGCACACATTCATTCATTCATTCATTTTCATTTTCATTTCATTTATTTCATTCCTTCTTTCTTTTTCGTCAAACATAACACGAAATGTATCAGAAGATATAACATAGGCATGTATTCGACTTTACATGGTAGATAATGGTTAACAAATACGAAATTATACATGCATACCGGCAAAATACAAAGTTATGTTTGGAGGATAAAAAAAAAAGAAAGAACTGAGAGGTTCACTGAAAAGCATGCTTGTAAATTGTGAACCACTCAAAAGGATTCTTGTGAATACATTAAACTTTTTTTTTTTTTTTTTTTTTTTTTTTTTTTTTTTACAAAGACAGGAGAGAACAAGACAGTAGAAACACAACGACATTACATGACTTTACAGTAGGGTATACCATGACACATGCGGGTTCGAACCCCACAAGATCACGAAACAAAATACTTAGCCATTTTACTTTTTTTTTTCTTCAGTGGTGTATTACATATTCGTCCATGTAGAAATCACGTTCGTATAGAAACGCACCTATACACACACACACACAATATCCCTCTTTCTTGTGTTGGAGACCACATTGCTTCGATTGCTGCAAAATTTTGCAGGCTGACTTTATCAAACCGATTATAGTATAAGTAATGACGACTACGGAGGTGTTGTACTTTGAACAATTGTCTTTCAAGACCATGTCATTGTTTTGTACTTTGATGACGTCATCACACTGAAAATTGTGATTAGAGGTAAAGACGCAAAATCGGACAAGTTTACGTGTTATGTCTATGGGAGGTGATTTTTCTTTTAAACCATGCATTGACTTGACAACGTTTAAGCACCTTTATCTCAGCTGATTTTGCTTCGTTTCCTCTGAAACTAAAGTATGTTGTAGCTGAGACAATAAGCTGCAGTAATCATGCATTTTATTCTTTGAAATCTCCTCATCAGGTTGACAATTTTGCAGTTTAAAACTGAAAATGAGAATGGAATGTGGACGAAACGATTCCTGATTCATCTTTCACACACATAAGTTTACGTTCGTCATATTTTCTCGTCGAGACGTATGGCCGAGTGATTAAAGGCGACGTCTCAGAGAAGTGAGGTTGCATACGTGCGGGTTCGAACCCCACAAGATCACGAAACAAAATACTTTGCTATTTTACTTTTTTTTTCTTCAATAGTGTATTACATAATCGTCCATGTAGAAGTCAAGTTCGTATATAAACGCACCTATACACACACACACACACACACACACACACAATATCCCTCTTTTTTGTGTTGGAGACCACATTGCTTCGACTGCTGCAAACTTTTGCAGGCTGACTTTGTCAAACCGATCATAGTATGTAATGACGACGACGGAGGTGTTGTACTTTGAAAAATTGTCTTTCAAGACCATGTCAATAAGCCAGTTCGGGGTTAGCTCATGGGCACATGGGTACAAATGACCTTTCTTCTTTCTCAGTTGATTAGGCACTCCACTAGTTTCAAGCGACAGAAGGCATGAGCTTGCCCAACGTAACAATTTATGGAATTCATCAGTCATGTTCAAACAAAGGATGAACTTGCATAGACCAGGTGACCAGAATGATCCTTCCATTGACATTTTGGAAAGCATCCATTTCATTATTTTGCATTGAATGTATTAACAATCTCTTTCTATTGATATTGTCAGACACCGCTTTTGCTGTCATGTGGATGTGCTGGCAAGCACCACTTATAGGGATCAGTTGAATAATCATTACATTACAGATGCTTATCTCAGTGAATTTAAAAACCACCATGCTCTGCTGGTACAGATGACCTTTTTCTGCTCATGCTCAAAGTGGAACCCCGAACTGGCTTATTGTTTCGTACTTTGATGACGTCATCACACTGAAAATTGTGATTAAAGGCAAGGTATCAAAACCAGCCGATTATAGGTTTTATGTTTACGGCACGTATTTTTCCCAAGTTGCCAGAAATGGCATAGCGACATCAGTAGTTACAAGGCCGCATTTCCGTCTAGCAATGCAATACATGTTCACGCGGCCACGTTGGTTGAGTGGGCATTGACTTTTCTCCCTGTAATATCTATACATTTCTTTTTTGCCTTACCATTTCCGTGGATGTCCCGTGGCCGAGAGGTTAGGGAAACGGTTTTGCATGCAAACTCAATTATAACTTCAAGGTGTCTATATCACATTCTTTTCTTTGTCGATCACAGATGACCGACATCTGATGACCCCAAGCGTATCACCTAACTCGTCAGTCTGACGAGTTTCATATCTCGTTTTTTATTCTTCTTTCTTTCTGCCACATTTTGTGTCGTCAATATCTCAAGAATGACATCACGGAATGACATGACATTTTCAGTCAACATGTCTCATAACAATATCTAGCCACAATAAGGTTTTCATGACAGTAACATATCTATGACGTCATCTAGGCGCCATTTTGTGATTTTCGGACCTTGTCACATGATCAATCATAACTTCATAACTAGATGTCATTTCTGTATCATTTTCGCTGGACATAAAGTTCAGGTCACGCTCTATCTTACTTTCTAACGCTAGTTACCCAGGTCATCATTAGGCGCGCGTAAGCGCGCGTCAAAATTTTAAAAGGCTCAAAACGACTTCCCAATGGGAAATCTCGAAGTTTCAGACAATTATAAGCGTTTCAAACATTTTCTCGCGTGCGCGTCCGTCCGCGCAATTTCGCGCGCAGAGCGCTTAAGAAAGATGGAAATGCAATTTTTTTGACTGATTTGGATTCCTGATACTTTGAGTAACAGTATCCATTGATTTCCGATCGATTTCGACCCATAACAAAGGAATGCACAGGCGTCAAAGTTGAAATTCCGCACGCGCGTCTTTCTGCAAATATAGTGAAAAAACATGTCTTTGTTTATTTCGTCATAGCTCTTTAAATCGTCCGTTGACCCTATATTTCTATTGCATATTACAAAAGCATATGAATTGTAAATAACATTCCAAGTATCAATATTGCCAGAGAAACGCGATGACGTCATCAAATCGTCATTTTATATAAAAAAAGTGGAATTGATTTTTTTGAGGTACTGTTTCTGACATTCATTTGCTCGTATCTCTGTTGTTTAAGCTCAATATTATCCCAAATTCAGATATGTTGTACTTTGAACATTTGCCTCTCAAGTCCATGTGATGGTTTTGATATATGATGACGTCATCATACTAGAAATTGTGATTAAAGGTAAAGACTCAAAATCAGACAAGTTTACGTGTTATGTCTATGGGAGGTGATTTTTTTTCAAACCATGCATTGACTTGACAACGTTTAAGCACCTTTACCTCATCTGATTTTGCTCCATTTCCTCTGAAACATAAATATGTTGTAGCTGAGACAATAAGCTGCAGTCATCATGCATTTTATATTTTCAAATCTCCTCATCAGGTCGACAATTTTGTAGTTAAAAACTGAAAATGAGAATGCAATCTGTACGGAATGATTCCCGATTGTTCTTTGCAACTGTATATTGGTCGAATCCACGCGGCCACTTGTGGGAAGTTGAATAGCGCCATCTCAGTCAGCACTGTCACGACAGTATAATCATACATTTAAGTTTCGCATAGAATCTCCAGGACAGCCATATGGCGTAATCGCTTAGCGCGCTGGGTGTTCATAACGCCATACCGGAAGGCGAGAAGTTCGACTCCCGCGGAAGTTTTCTCTTTCTTTTTTTTTTTTTTTTTTTCCGGCAATTCAGCTTTACTCCGATGTCATTTATCGTATTATTTTACCAAGTATACGTAACCCGTGAACACGGCTGCTCTATTTCCCTCGTTTTGTATTGGAGTTTGGAGATTGGGTTTGCTTCATTAATTTTGTCACACTTAATGTTGTAAATTGCCCCTTGTTACAGTGTCCCGCTTGCCACCTTTCGTTTGCTCTTTCCTTTTCTCTTCATTGGTTCTTGTAATATTGTAACAGGATAGGTAGGAACATGTACGTTTAGATAACTGGCAGGAATGGGAGCTGAATTGATTAACTCTAGTCCAGGTGTATGGCGTCTCGCTCATCTCTTTGAAATTCCAGGTTGTTATTGTTTGACCCAATAACGGAGTTGTAGACAGGTTTTATGTTGCTATAGAGGTATCTTGTGCCACATGAATGGAAGGCATCACTGTTTAGTAGTAGTAATGAACTTTTTCATGTTGTAAATGATATAAAGATATGAATTTCACATCCAATCTTCGGGACAGCCGTGTGGCTTTATAGTCGCTTAGCGCGCTGCATGGTCATTATGCACTACCTTAGGACGAGATGTTCGGGACCCGCAGGACGCTATTATTTTTTTCTCTCTCTCTCTCTTTCTTTGTTTTTCTTTTGGCAGTTCAGCCTCATTCCGATGTCATTACCCCACGACACACAGTCACTCAAGTTCCCCTTTTTTTTTTTTTTTTTTTTGTCGGAGACTGGAGGTTGGATTTGCTTCATTTATCATACGTAATGTTGTAAATTGCCCTTGATATACAGTGCCCCGCTTGCCACCTTTCGTTTTCTCTTTCCTTTTCTCTACGTTTGTTCCTGTTACACTGCACAAGACAGGTCGGAAAATAATTTACATAACTCAACTGGAGCAGGAATGGCAACTGAATAAATTAACTCTAGGACAGGTGTATGGCGTCTCGCTCGTCTCTTTGAAATTCCAGGTTGCTATTGTTTGACCCAATAACGGAATTGTAGACAGGTTTTATGCTGCTATAGAGGTATCTTGTGCCACATGAGTAGAAGGCATCACTGTTTAGTAGTAGTAATGAACTTTTTCATGTCCCTCCATGTCAATTATAGTGTATTCAAAGGGGTTGTGTGTCTATCTGCCAAAGAAAAGGAAAACCTTATTTTCGCCATGGCTATTTCTCTATACGTAACCGTAGGTGATGAGTGTTGTTGGTATCTGAGCAGTGAATAACACAACATCAGGCTAAAATCCCCCTTTTATACGCGCTAAGCGTTCAATTTGATATATCTTTATTTATGTAGTCAATCACTGCTAATGGCGTTACAGAATTATGTTATAACACCTTTCACTGAAAGTTTATAAAGCAAAGTTTATGGACAAGGCAAGCAATTGTACATGAATAATACCAATGATTTCAGAGGGAAATTATGGTATACCTAAATGTAAGGGTATCATTGCTTTGGAATTGCTGAAACAATATCTTGGCACGAGGTCTTCCACCTCTAATAACTGATCCCTTTAAAGATGTGTCGGTCACGGGTGATCGTCATGATTCATCTTTCACGTAGAAGCTTCCGTTCCACACTCTTAGTTCGAGAAGACTTACCATCATACTTCAAATTGTGATTAAAGGTAAAGACTCAAAATCAGACAAGTTGACGTGTTATGTCTAAGGGAGGTGATTTTTTTTTTTTAAACCATGCATTGACTTGACAACGTTTCACCACCTTTATTTCAGCTGATTTTGCTCCATTTCCTCTGAAACTTAAGTATGTGGTAGCTCAGACAATAAGCTGCAGTAATCATGCATTTTATTTTTTCAAATCTCCTCATCAGGTTGATAATTTTGCAGCTAAAAACTGAAAATGCGAATGGAATGTGGACGAAACGATTCCTGATTCATCTTTCACATACATAAGTTTACATTCCTCATATTTTCTCGTCGGGACGTATGGCCGAGAGGATAAAGGCGACGTCACAAGATACGTGAGGTTGCACACGTACGGGTTCGAACCCCATAAGAACACGAAACAAAATACATCTTTTGCTTTTTTTCTTTTATGGAGTATTCACCTTCGTCCATGTAGAAATCACGTTTTCATGTAAACGTACACACACACACACACACACACACACACACACACACACAATATCCCTTTGTTTTGTGTTGGAGACCACATTGCTTTGACTGGCAACTTGGACTTGAAATTACAAATGTTAAAGTGAAGATGGCTCTTAAAAGACCGCATGGCCATGTTTGATTTTTTTTTTACAATATAAAGACCTATTGGTAAATATTCATTCACATATCCTTTCCAATCAACTTACTTGGACACGCCGACACCACACGAAATTTTCAATTGGTTGCATGACAGAAACAATTTCATCTGAATTATGTAGGACTGCATAAAGAATTGGACTTCACGAATATTTCTCAATATTATATTATACTTCAAGTCGCTACTTAACATTATTTTCGTTGTCGATCACTGAAAATGAGAATGGAATCTGGTCGAAACGATTCCCGATTTATCTTTGTAACTGTATATTGATCGAATCCACGCGGCCACTCGTGGGAAGTTGAACAGCGCTATCAGTCACTTGACGTATATCGCCAAAAAACTGAATATCAATGTAAATTTGTGTTGTGTATAGCATACATAGATAGATTTAAGTTTCGCACAGGATCTTCGGATCTTCCGTGTGGCAGAATCGCTTAGCACGCTGCGTGTTTATAATGCCCGACCGGAAGGAGAGAAGTTAATCGAGTCCCGCAGGACTTTTTCCTTTTATTTCTTTTTTCTTTTCTTTTTTTTTCAGCAGTTCAGCTTCACTCTGATGTCATGAACACAGCTACTCTATTTCCCTTGTTTTGTATTGGAGTTTGGAGGTTGGGTTGCTTCATTAATTTTGTCACGCGTAATGTTGTAAATTGCCCCTTGAAACAGTGCCACGCTTGCTACCATTCTTTTTCTCTTTCCTTTTCTCTTCATTTAGATTTTGTTCTTGTTATACTGTAGCAGGATATTTAGGAACGTGTACGTTTACATAACTAACAGGAATGGGAACTGAATTAATTAACTCTAGTCCAGGTGTATGGCGTCTCGCTTATCTGTTTAGAATTCCAGGTTGTTATTGTTTGACAAAAACGGAGTTAAAGACAGGCAGGGAAGGAAGTGACTTGATATTGCTTCATATTATATGAGGAATTTCGGGCAATACCTTTCCAATTAGTGTAGTGATTTTGACAGGGTTCTCTGTCGTTTATTTTCGTCATGGCTGTTTCACTAGTTTAGCCATAGGTGATATGTGTTGTTGGCATCTGGGAGAATAGAACAGATCAGTACCAAACTGGAATAGCCCTATAAGCAATGTGGTAAGCATTCAATTTGTTGCATTATCTTTCTTCTTTAAAGTCAATCACTACTGATCGAATTACACCATATAATATGGCACGTTTCACTGGTAGTTTAGGAAAAGGGAGCTAATTCAATGCAAGATACAATGATATGTGCTACCATTGATTTTAGAGACGTCATTGTGGTGTGGTGCTGGTGGTGGTAAGGGAATCATTGCTTTTAAATTAATGAGACAATCCTTGGAACTTTGCATCAAGAATATAATGCATGTTCGTGCGGCGTTTTTTTTTTTTTTAATCCTGACGTGGACATTATTTTTCTTTATCTTGTTTTTAATTCAAGAATGTTATATCTGAATATGTTCGATTTAGTTACGGTTTCAATGCATCTTGTTTACCATCTTCTCTGACATTAAATTGATGGTTTTTAAATTTGACATTGTCTGTCTATTTGTCTGTTTATGCTCATAAAACACTGCTATAACAACTAAAACATTTGTTTCACTTGTCACACGCAATGCTATGGATTACAGTTGTGCATGCAGTTTTCCTTTTGCCACCTCTCGTTTTTCTCTCCCCTTTTCCCTCACTTTGGTTTTGTTATACTGCAGATGGGAATGATTACAATAACATAACCCAACTTGAAGTAGGAATGAGAACTGAATAAATTAACTCTAGGCCAGGTGTATATAGCGTCTCGCTCATCTCTTTGAAATTTCAGGTTGTCATTGTTCTATCAATAGTCTAGCGGGCGACGTATTTTTAGCCTGAATCAGTCCTTGATTGGCAGTCAATAGAGGGCGCGACGATGTGGAAGTCAAGTTGACTAAAAATACGTCTAGTAAGAAACCTCCGAATAGAGGCGTGGAACCGGGCGTGGCATGACAGTTGCCAGTCTTCAATATCAAAGTTTCATTGGCTGAGCACCAATGTCAATCAAAATACATTGCAGAACTCAAAGGAATTCTAGTCTACTCTCCTAGGTATAATACATATTGTCTTTCAGGGAAAATAGAATTTCCCTGTCTCTTTCACATTATCATAGTATTTTGTCATTCTTTCCCATTCACTTTGAGGTGTATAACATCTTATCTTACCTCAAATAAGAGAATGATAGCAGTCAATGCGACTACATGCATTTGAAAATTCATGAGGGTTCTGCACATGGAAACTACTCCAAAATTACTGCCGAATGCAAACCTCTCACTGTTGTTGTAAAGTCTACGAGATATTCACTGTCATTGTCGGTTTTGAAAGTGTAATTTATGAATTTTTCCCACTGATATGTTTTTCACTTTAAAACACTTTATTTGTTCATATTAAATCTACTAAGATATTTGCTAAATATCAATCAAATCTGCCGTCAAGATAACAATCTCTATTGACAAACACCATCTACATTAAACAGGCATTTCGTGGGTGATCACACTGTCATAGGAAAATCCGTCCGTGGTACATTTCCTGTGAAAAGGGAAAGAGAGGATCTGCGACACAAAAGGATTCCTGTTAAGCCAAAGTGACAGGGGAATATGGTGCATTCTTTGCAATCATGAAATTACGAGACGCCATTCTCACAGAAGACTTAATTATATAAGTACTGATTAACATTTACAACTCAAATGTAGATAAGGACATCTCTCCTGGCAATTCGAAATGCATGCCTATGTAGAAAATGTGAAGCTGAAAAATTGAAATAGCATTAACGAGCTATCCTATGTGGATGGTGTAAACACACACACACACACACACACACACACACAATGAGCAAAAACACGATTATGTTACGAACCTAGAGCACAACGCACAAAATCTATGACCACGTCAAAAGCGCCAAAAAAGACCCATGCATGGTTCAAATGAAATGTCTGGTACCATTTTAATGAGAAACATCTCGTTTAGAAGAAAGCCATATTGAATTGTTGATAACGTATTATATACAAATTAGTTTAGATCTGTCAGAGATAAACACTATCTGCCTTTTATGCCAAGATTCCAGAATTGTGAATTAAGAATTGTGTCCTTTCCGAAGTTGTTCGAAGGATCGTTGATCCGAAGACGAAATAGGGTTCGTAATTCCGAACATGAAATAAACTAAGCTGTCTTTAGTGACAAAATAATTATGTCGATATAACAAGGAAGGATAGGATATTACGCAGTGAAAATTAAACAAAAACATGGTCAAGTACTCAACACTTACACGCACACACACATACACACACGCACACGTATTTAAAAACATACAAACACTACCAAAACACACACTCACTGGCGAACCGGAATACAATCGTATTTTGTAAATTGTATTATAAATAAAAAATAGGTATTTTTATCCTCTCCTCTGTATACCCATCATCAGGATGAGCCATTTATTATGTAGAAACAATTATTGCACTAAGATGCCACCTAAAACAAAATAACACACACACACACACACACACACACACACACACATAGAAATGCTGCTATGACGACTGGTATGTTTCCGCCATACTGCATGGTTCACCTTGTAAGTTTATAGTACATGTACAATGTCTTGACGTGTGATGACAGTTTCACATAATACCTATCAGAAAACATTAAAATGACAGGTTTGTCACAAATGTGCTGAATGCTCACTTTCGTTGAAGTAGGATTGATTGGATGAACGGCTATTATTGTCTAAAAGCGCGTGTATTTGAAGATTCGAGGATTTCTACTTAACTTTTGACCCTTTCATATAAGTTAAGGGAAAAAGTGAAACTTAGCACTTTCACTACACCTTGAACCTTTTGACCTTTGACCTCATGGCCAGGTACTTCCAACAGAATCTCTTTGGGTGATACTTGCATACATTAAGTTTCAAGAAAAATCCTGCAAGCATCGAATCTGGGGAGATAAGAGGAAAATAACCAGTGAAATTTAGAGTATTTGACCTTGACCTCAGTCTGAACCACGACCCCTACATTCCATAAGTATCACTGCCAGTCAGTGCATGCATATGTACTAAGTTCTATGAAGATATCTTGAACCATTTGTGAGATATGGAGAGGAAAAGTGAAATCTAAGTTAACATTTTCACTTGAACTTTGAACTTTGACCTCACGACACAAAACTCTCTCTGGAGAATCTTCATTTGGTCGTAGTTCACGTATACACGAAATTTCAAGAAGTACCTTCAGGCATTGCATAGATATGGGGGAAATACTCTAGTTACTTTTTTGGCATTTGACCTTTTTGACCTTTGACCTTGAGCACGTGTGGCCAAAAGTTGACAGTTGATAGGCATAACGTCACCAACTCATACATATACCTGGCTGCCAATTTTTTCATTAAAGGCATAAATTACCATTTGCAGATGAAACAATAACATAGCAGTAGTGCTTAAAATAGTTCTAGAATGTGAGTTAGGGATTGAAACAACCACAGTAAAAATTTGAATCAGTAAAATCGGAGTTAAGTATTGTTAAATATACAAAACGTGAACATTAGTTATAATAAGAATGTTTCCGGACTTTAGGAGAAATTTTGCGAAGAAATAATGTTTCCCAGAATATGGCGAACTAAAGGAGTATTGTCATAGCTCCAAGGATGTACGGTTTTGAATAGGTAATAACAAGAAATAATCTCCATTCGAGAAATCATTTCATCAACGCTAAGAATTGACATTTCCCATTGGGTAACAGAAGGACAGCTTTAGACTTTCGAGAGCAGGCCGGCACGGATGACGAAAGCAGTTTCGCCCTTTATATTGGTGCACTAACATTTATATCTGATTTCCACTCTTCCTAATGAGCGATGGTAACAAATAACCTCGAATTAACATGAAATTTATGTTACGGATCTGACGTCAACGTTTTCACCTTTTTCGTGTCTCATGTATTTGATTCCTCTAACCCATAACACATGTCTCTTGGTGGAAACTTCGTGATATCGCACATTGAGAACGTGCAATAATTAACTGGTATGCAAGTTATATTACTTGAGCATTATTCTAGACCAAATCAATGTCGTAAAATCATACTTTTGGGATCTTACCCTGTTTGAACTCAAACCCTTCACTTGAGGCTGACAAAATCAGTTTCATCCAGAATATTGCTATAATAAAGGGTTTATAGACCCTTTCGATATACCTAAAATGAAATAAGGCTCATAATTCCTAAAGTTTATTTGTTGATCTAAAATGATATATGGGTTGATATTCCGAAGGTGTGATGGCCTGAAATGAAATTGCGTTTGTTTTTTCGAAGGTTCGTTAATACGAAAATGAAACAAGGTCCGGTTTTCCAGTGATTCATTGATTCAAAATGTAATAAGGTTTGTTAATCCCAGCATGAATTAAGCTTCGTCAATCCAACAATGAAGGTTCTTTAATCCGAACACTATATCCATTTGTGGAGAAGCTGGTACTGTCGAGAAGAGGGAGGGTCATTGTTTCTGTAGATTAGTGATTTGAGGGTGGGAGGGGGCTGATAATGATCAAGGGTGTACACAGTAGTCTTTCAGAGGGTATCATCAGTGCACGCATGCGTGACTTTTTTTTTGGGGGGGGGGGGAGAACCGTTAGGTGGCCTCTTGTAATATTTGTTTCTATAATAATACGTCATGCATGGTCATCATAATGATGCCATAGATGACTATGGGAGCATACGGCGGAGAGGGAAAAATTGTTCATGTTTCCATGAAAAAAGCAATTTGCAAATTGTACGATTGTATTCCAGTTCGCCAGTGAGTGTTTCGGGGAGTTTGTGTATTTTCCATCTATCTCCCTCCCCCCCCCCCCTCTCTCTCTCTCTGTTTTTGTTCATTTTTCACCGCGTAATAGGACTATGACACCTTTTGTTATATTCAAATTAATTCGAATTTTATTTCATTTTTCGAAAAGAACATAAACATTTAACTTTTGGGGTAACAGAGAAAAAGGATGCACAATCAAAACAAAGTAAATTGAGAAAATATAATTGCGGAACCTTGGAGTAACAATAAAAAATTATTACAGTCTTTTGTCTCTAAAACAAGCTCACTTCATTTTCGGAATTTGAACTTTATTTCGTTTTCAAATTAACGATCCTTAGAATACCTTCGACAAAGAAAATGAAAGAACACTGTATTAATAAAATCATGTCGAGAAAGATGGGAAAAGTTTATTTCTGACAGATCTAAACAAATAAGTGCCTCTACGTAATCCACAATAGCTTTCCTCGTAAACGAGATATTTCTGGTGAAAAAGGTGCCAAACGCTTCAGTTGAGCCACACGGATCTTGATAGGTGCTTTGGACTCAGTCATAGATTTCGCGTGTTGCGCCCCACTTTCCCAACATTGTCATGTTGGTGTTATTCAATTGAGCTTCACGTTTTTCTGCATACGCATGCATTCCGAATGGACAAAAAAAAAAAAAAAAAAAAAAAAGATGTCCTCATCTCCATAATCATTTGTGTATAGAGAATGTCAATCAGCATCGACATCCCTTCACAACTGTACCGCCATCTGTAAGACTGACGTCTCTTCATTACGGATTGCAAAGAATGCACTATGTTTTCCCGGGCCTTTGGCTTTGCAGGAATCCTTTTGTGTTGCAGATCTTCTCTTTTCTCTTTCACAGGAAATGTACCACGGACGGATTTTCCTATGACAGTGTGATCAACCACGAAATGTCTGTTTAATGTAGATGGTGCTTGTCAATAGAGATTGTTATCTTGGCGGCAGATTTGATTGATATTTAGCAAATATCTTAGTAGATTTAATATGAACAAATAAAGTATGCTAAAGTGAAAAACATACCAGTGGGAAAATTTCATAAATCACACTTTCAAAACCGACAATGACAGTGAATATCTCGTAGACTTTACAACAACAGTGAGAGGTTTGCATTCGGCAGTAATTGTGAAGTAGTTTCCACGTGCAGAACCCTCATGAATTTTCAAATGCATGTAGTCGCATTGACTGCTATCATTCTCTTATTTGAAGTAAGAGAAGATGTTATACACCTCAAAATGAATGGGAAAGAATGGCAAAATACTATTATAATGTGAAAGAGACAGGGAAATTCTATTTTCCCTAAAAGACAATAATGTATTATACCTAGGAGAGTAGACTAGGATTCCTTTGGGTTCTGCAATGTATTTTGATTGACATTGATGCTCAGCCAATGAAACTTTGATATTGAAGACTGGCAACTGTCATGCCACGCCCGGTTCCACGCCTCTATTCGGAGGTTTCTTACTAGACGTATTTTTAGTCAACTTGACTTCCACATCGTCGCGCCCTCTATTGACTGCCAATCAAGGACTGATTCAGGCTAAAAATACGTCGCCCGCTAGACTATTCTATCAACGGAGTTGAAGACAGGCTTTATGTTGCTATAGAGGTATCTAGCTCCACATGAATGGAATGCATACGCTGTTTAGTATTAGTAATGAACTTTTTCATGTCCATCCCTGCCAAGAAAAGTGTGTTTGACGGGGTTCTGTGTCATTGTGCCTATGAGAAAGCAAAGTTTTATTTTCGCCATGGCTGTTTCTCTATGCGTAGCCGTGAGTGATGGATGTTGTTGGCATCTAGCTGGGCAGTAAAAAACCGAGTATCATGCTATAATACCCCCCCCCCCCCCCGTTAGGTTCTAAGCGTTCAATGTGATATATATTTCTTCTTCATTATGTCAATCACTGCTGATGGAATTACAGAATTATGCTATGACACGTTTCACTCAAAGCTTAAAAAGCAAAGTTTATGCACTATACAAGTAATGGTGCATGAATCCTATAGACCATTGATTTTAGATGAGAAATTATGATATGCCTATAGTAGGGATGTCATTGATTGGGAATTAATGACACGATTAAGCATTTTCATAATCCTTATCCTTCACTCTAACCTCCGTGAAAATATCATATTTGAATTCAACCAATAAGATGGTAAAAAATGCATGCATTCATGTTTTATCAATATACAATGTATGGACTTTCCAAACATTCAACAGCGATTATCTCAAAATGAACATTGTGTGGGTTAGCACTATATTGCATCGACCCCTTCAATTGTCTATCAAGTTCATGTCGATGTTTTCTAATTTGATGACGTCATCATACTAGAAGTTGTGATTAAAGGCAAGATATCAAAATCAGCGAAGATTACTAATCGCTGCCTCATGTTCCTGTGTTTGATCGTCCAGTCAATACCAAACTGACGACATACGTTGAATATGTTATACTTTGAACAATTGTCTATCAAGTCCATGTCGATGTTTTCTAATTTGATGACGTCATCATACTAGAAGTTGTGATTAAAGGCAAGATATCAAAATCAGCGAAGATTATGTGTTATGTCTATGGGGGGATTTTTTTTTTTTTAACCATGCATAGACGATAACGCTCAAGCACTTTTACCTCACTTGATTTTGCTTCATTTCCTCTGAAACTTAAGTATGTTGTAGCTGAGACAATAAGCTGCAGTAATCATACATTTTATTTTTTTTCAAATCTTCTCATCAGGTTGACAATTTTGCAGCTTAAAACTGAAAATGAGAATGGAAGGTGGACGAAACGATTCCTGATTCATCTTTCACATACATAAGTTTACGTTCCTCATATTTTCTCGTCGAGACGTATGGCCGAGTGGTTAAAGGCGACGTCTCAGAGACGTGAGGTTGCACACATTCATTCATTCATTCATTTTCATTTTCATTTCATTTATTTCCTTCCTTCTTTCTTTTTCGTCAAACATAACACGAAATGTATCAGAAGATATAACATAGGCATGTATTCGACTTTACATGGTAGATAATGGTTAACAAATACGAAATTATACATGCATACCGGCAAAATACAAAGTTATGTTTGGAGGATAAAAAAAAAAAGAAAGAACTGAGAGGTTCACTGAAAAGCATGCTTGTAAATTGTGAACCACTCAAAAGGATTCTTGTGAATACATTAAACTTTTTTTTTTTTTTTTTTTTTTTTTTTTTTTTTTTTTTTTTTTTTTACAAAGACAGGAGAGAACAAGACAGTAGAAACACAACGACATTACATGACTTTACAGTAGGGTATACCATGACACATGCGGGTTCGAACCCCACAAGATCACGAAACAAAATACTTAGCCATTTTACTTTTTTTTTTTTCTTCAGTGGTGTATTACATATTCGTCCATGTAGAAATCACGTTCGTATAGAAACGCACCTATACACACACACACACAATATCCCTCTTTCTTGTGTTGGAGACCACATTGCTTCGATTGCTGCAAAATTTTGCAGGCTGACTTTATCAAACCGATTATAGTATAAGTAATGACGACTACGGAGGTGTTGTACTTTGAACAATTGTCTTTCAAGACCATGTCATTGTTTTGTACTTTGATGACGTCATCACACTGAAAATTGTGATTAGAGGTAAAGACGCAAAATCGGACAAGTTTACGTGTTATGTCTATGGGAGGTGATTTTTCTTTTAAACCATGCATTGACTTGACAACGTTTAAGCACCTTTATCTCAGCTGATTTTGCTTCGTTTCCTCTGAAACTAAAGTATGTTGTAGCTGAGACAATAAGCTGCAGTAATCATGCATTTTATTCTTTGAAATCTCCTCATCAGGTTGACAATTTTGCAGTTTAAAACTGAAAATGAGAATGGAATGTGGACGAAACGATTCCTGATTCATCTTTCACACACATAAGTTTACGTTCGTCATATTTTCTCGTCGAGACGTATGGCCGAGTGATTAAAGGCGACGTCTCAGAGAAGTGAGGTTGCATACGTGCGGGTTCGAACCCCACAAGATCACGAAACAAAATACTTTGCTATTTTACTTTTTTTTCTTCAATGGTGTATTACATATTCGTCCATGTAGAAGTCAAGTTCGTATATAAACGCACCTATACACACACACACACACACACACACACACAATATCCCTCTTTTTTGTGTTGGAGACCACATTGCTTCGACTGCTGCAAACTTTTGCAGGCTGACTTTGTCAAACCGATCATAGTATGTAATGACGAAGACGGAGGTGTTGTACTTTGAAAAATTGTCTTTCAAGACCATGTCAATAAGCCAGTTCGGGGTTAGCTCATGGGCACATGGGTACAAATGACCTTTCTTCTTTCTCAGTTGATTAGGCACTCCACTAGTTTCAAGCGACAGAAGGCATGAGCTTGCCCAACGTAACAATTTATGGAATTCATCAGTCATGTTCAAACAAAGGATGAACTTGCATAGACCAGGTGACCAGAATGATCCTTCCATTGACATTTTGGAAAGCATCCATTTCATTATTTTGCATTGAATGTATTAACAATCTCTTTCTATTGATATTGTCAGACACCGCTTTTGCTGTCATGTGGATGTGCTGGCAAGCACCACTTATAGGGATCAGTTGAATAATCATTACATTACAGATGCTTATCTCAGTGAATTTAAAAACCACCATGCTCTGCTGGTACAGATGACCTTTTTCTGCTCATGCTCAAAGTGGAACCCCGAACTGGCTTATTGTTTCGTACTTTGATGACGTCATCACACTGAAAATTGTGATTAAAGGCAAGGTATCAAAACCAGCCGATTATAGGTTTTATGTCTACGGCACGTATTTTTCCCAAGTCGCCAGAAATGGCATAGCGACATCAGTCGTTACAAGGCCGCATTTCCGTCTAGCAATGCAATACATGTTCACGCGGCCCCGTTTGTTGAGTGGGCATTGACTTTTTCCCCCTGTAATATCTATACATTTTTTTTTTTTTTGCCTAACCATTTCCGTGGATGTCCCGTGGCCGAGTGGTTAGAGAAACGGATTTGCATGCACGCTGAATAATTTCAAGGTGCCTATATCACATTCTTTTCTTTGTCGATCACGGATGACCGACATCTGATGACCCCAAGCGTATCACCTAACTCGTCCTTAGTGTGACGAGTTTCATTTTTTATTCTTCTTTCTTTCTGGACAATTTTGTGTCGTCAATATCTCAACAATGACATTACGGAATGACATGAAATTTTCAGTCAACATGTCTCATAACAATATCTAGCCACAATAAGGTTTTCATGACAGTAACATATCTATGACGTCATTTAGGCGCCATTTTGTGATTTTCGGACCTTGTCACATGATCGATCATAACTTCATAACTAGATGTAATTTCTGCGTCATTTTCGGTGGACATAAAGTTCAGGTCACGCTCTATCTTACTTTTTAACGCTAGTTACCCAGGTCTTCATTACGCGCGCGTTCGCGCGCGTCAAAATTTTAAAAGGCTCAAAACGACTTCCCAATGGGAAATCTCGAAGTTTCAGACAATTTTAAGCGTTTCAAACATTTTCTCGCGTGCGCGTCCGTCCGCGCAATTTCGCGCGCAGAGGGCGTAACCAACATGAAAATGCAATTTTTTTGACTGATTTGGATTCCTGATACTTTGAGTAACAATATCCACTGATTTCCGATCGATGTTGACCTATAACAAAGGAATGCACTGGCGTCAAAGTTGAAATTTCGTGTGCGCGTCTATGTGGAAATATAGCGAAAAACATGTCTTTGTTTATTTCGCAATAGCTCTTTAAAAAGTCCGTTGACCCTATGTTTTTATTGCATATTACAAAAGCATATGAATTGGAAATAACGTTTCAAGTATCAATATTTCCCGAAATACATTATGACGTCATCATATCATCATCTGAAATCAAAAAAGTGGAATTAATTTTTTTGAGGTACTGTTTCTAACATTCATTTGCTCGTATCTCTGTTGTTTAAGCTCAATATTATCCCAAATTCACATATGTTGTACTTTTAACATTTGCCTTTCAAGTCCATGTCATGGTTTTGAAATTTGATGACGTTATCATACTTTAAATTGTGATTAAAAGTAAAGATGCAAAATCGGACAAGTTTACGTGTTATGTCTATGGGAAGTGATTTTTTTTAAAACCATCCATTGACTTGACAACGTTTAAGCACCTTTATCTCAGCTGATTTTGCTTCATTTCCTCTGAAATTTAAGTATGTTGTAGCTGAGACAATAAGCTGCAGTAATCATGCATTTTGTTCTTTGAAATCTTCTCATCAGGTTGACAATTTTGCAGTTTAAAACTGAAAATGAGAATGGAATGTGGACGAATCGATTCCTGATTCATCTTTCACATACATAAGTTTACCTTCCTCATATTTTCTCGTCGAGACGTATGGCCGAGTGGTTAAAGGCGCCGTCTCAGAGACGTGAGGTTGCACTCGTGCGGGTTCGAACCCCACAAGATCACGAAACAAAATACCTAGCTATTTTACTTTTTTTTTCTTCAATGGTGTATTACACATTCGTCCATGTAGAAATTACGTTCGTATATAAACGCACCTATACACACACACACACACACACACACACAATATCCCTCTGTTTTGTGTTGGAGACCACATTGCTTCGACTGCTGCAGAATGTTGCATCCTGACTCTGTCAAATAGTATGTAATGACGACAACGGAGGTGTTGTACTTTGAGCAATTGTCTTTCAAGTCCATGTCATTGTTTTGTACTTTGATGACGTCATCACACTGAAAATTGTGATTAAAGGCAAGGTATCAAAATCAGCCGATTATAGGTTTCATGTCTGCGGGACGTATTTTTCCGAAATTGCCAGAAATGGCACAGCGACCTCAGTCGTTACAAGGCCGCATTTCCTTCTAGCAATGCAATACATGTTCACGCGGCCACAATTGTTGAGTGGGCATTGACTTTTTCCCCCTGTAATATCTATACATTTTTTTTCGGCCTTAGCGTTTCCGTGGATGTCCCGTGGCCGAGTGGTTAGAGAAACCGTTTTGCATGCACGCTCAATATAACTTCAAGGTGCCTATATCACATTCTTTTCTTTGTCGATCACAGATGTCCGACATCTGATGACCCCAGGCGTATCACCTAACTCGTCAGTGTGACGAGTTTCATGTCTCGTTTCTTATTCTTCTTTCTTTCTGGCCTATTTTGTGTCGTCAATATCTCAAGAATGACATTACGGAGTAACATGACATTTTCAGTCAACATGTCTCATGACAATATCTAGCCACAATAAGGTTTTCATGACAGTAGCGTATCTATGACGTCATCTAGGCGCCATTTTGTGATTTTCGGACCATGTTACATGATCGATCATAACTTCATAACTAAAGGTCCTTTCTGTATCAGTTTTTGTGGACATAAAGTTCAGGTCACGCTCTATCTTTCTTTCTCTGATGCTAATTACCTAGGACGTCATCTAGGACGCGTAAGCGCGCGTCAAACATTTAAAAGGCTCAAAACAACTTTCCAATGGGAAATCTCGAAGTTTCAGACAATTTTAAGCGTTTCAAACAATTTTGCGCGTGCGCGTCCGTCCGCGCATTTTCGCGCGCACAGCGCGTCAGTAACATGAAAATGCACATTTTTTGACTGATTTGGATTCCTGATACTTTGAGTAACAATATCCATTGATTTCTGATCGATTTTGACAAATAACAAAGCAATGCACTGGCGTCAAAGTTGAAATTTCGCGTGCGCATCTATGTGCAAATATAGTGAAAAAACATGTCTTTGTTTATTTCGCCATAGCTCTTTAAAACGTCAGGTGACCCTATGTTTTTATTGCATATTACAAAAGCATATGAATTGAAAATAACGTTTCAAGTATCATTATTTCCATAATTACAATATGACGTCATCATAACGTCATCTGAAATAAAAAAAGTGGAATTAATTTTTTTAAGGTACTGTTTCTGACATTCATTTGCTCGTATCTCTGTTGTTTAAGCTCAATATTATCCCAAATTCACATATGTTGTACTTTGAACATTTGCCTTTTAAGTCCATGTCATGCTTTTGATATTTGATGACGTCATCATACCTTAAATTGTGATTAAAGGTAAAGACGCAAAATCGGACAAGTTTACGTGTATTGTCTATGGGAGGTGATTTTTTTTAAAAGCATCAATTGACTTAACAACGTTTAAGCACCTTTATCTCAGCTGATTTTGCTTCATTTCCTCTGAAACTTTAATATGTTGTAGCTGAGACAATAAGCTGCAGTAATCATGCATTTTATTCTTTGAAATCTCCTCATCAGATTGACAATTTTGCAGTTTAAAACTGAAAATGAAAATGGAATGTGGACAAAACGATTCCCCATGTATCTTTCACATACATAAGTTTACGTTCCCCATATTTTCTCGTCGAGACGTATGGCCGAGTGGTTAAAGGCGCCGTCTCAGAGACGTGAGATTGCGGGTTCGAACCCCACAAGATCACGAAACATTTTTTTTTTATTTTACTTTTTTTTTCTTCAATTTTGTATTACATATTCGTCCATGTAGAAATCACGTTCGTATATAAACGCACCTATACACACACTGAGACACACACACACGCCATATCCCTCTTTTTTGTGTGTTGGAGACCACATTGCTTCGACTGCAGCAACATTTTGCAGGTTGACTTTGTCAAACCGATCATAGTATGTAATGACGACGACTGAAGTGTTGTACTTTGAACAATTGTCTTTCAAGACGATGTCATTGTTTTGTAATTTGATGACGTCATTACACTGAAAATTGTGATTAAAGGCAAGGTATCAAAACCAGCCGATTATAGGTTTTATGTCTGCGGGACGTATTTTTCCCAAGTTGCCAGAAATGGCATAGTGACCTCAGTCGTTACAGGGCCGCTTCTCCGTCTAGCAATGCAATAGATGTTCACCAGGCCACGTTAGTTGAGTGGGCATTGACTTTCCCCCTGTTATATCTATACATTGTTTTTTTTTTTTTTTTTGTCTTACCATTTTCGTGGATGACCCGTGGCCGAGTGGTTACAGAAACGGTTTCGCATGCACGTTCAATATAACTTCAAGGTGCCTATATCACATTCTTTTCTTTGTCGATCACAGATGACCGTCATCTGATGACCACAAGCGTATCACCTAACTCGTCCTCAATGTGACGAGTTTTCATGTCTCGTTTTTTATTCTTCTTTCTTTCTGGACAATTTTGTGTCGTCAATATCTCAAGAATGACATTACGAAATAACATGACATTTTCAGTCAACATGTCTCATGACAAAATCTAGCCACAATAAGGTTTTCATGACAGTAACATATCTATGACGTCATCTAGGCGCCATTTTGTGATTTTCGGACCTTGTCACATGATCGATCATAACTTCATAACTAGATGTCATTTCTGTATCATTTTCGGTGGACATGAAGTTCAGGTCACGCTCTATCTTACTTTTTAACGCTAGTTACACAGGTCATCATTACGCGCGCGTAAGCGCGCGTCAAAATTTTAAAAGGCTCAAAACGACTTCCCAATGGGAAATCTCGAAGTTTCAGACAATTTTAAGCGTTTCAAACATTTTCTCGCGTGCGCGTCCGTCCGCGCAATTTCGCGCGCAGAGCCCGTAAGCAACATGAAAATGCAATATTTTTGACTGATTTGGATTCCTGATACTTTGAGTAATAATATCCATTGATTTCCGATCGATTTCGACCCATAACAAAGGAATGCACTGGCGTCAAAGTTGAAATTCCGCGTGCGCGTCTTTCTGCAAATATAGTGAAAAAACATGTCTTTGTTTATTTCGCCATAGTTCTTTAAATCGTCCGTTGACCCTATATTTCTATTGCATATAACAAAAGTATATGAATTGTAAATAACATTCCAAGTATCAGTATTGGCAGGAAAACGCGATGACGTCATCATATCGTCATTTTAAATCAAAAAAGTGGAATTGATTTTTTTGAGGTACTGTTTCTGACATTCATTTGCTCGTATCTCTGTTGTTTAAGCTCAATATTACCCCAAATTCATATATGTTGCACTTTGAACATTTGCCTTTCAAGTCCATGTGATGGTTTTGAAATATGATGACGTCATCATACTAGAAATTGTGATTAAAGGTAAAGACTCAAAATCAGACAAGTTTACGTGTTATGTCTATGGGAGGTGATTTTTTTTAAAACCATGCATTGACTTGACAACGTTTAAGCACCTTTACCTCATCTGATTTTACTCCATTTCCTCTGAAACATAAATATGTTGTAGCTGAGACAATAAGCTTTAGTAATCATGCATTTTATGTTTTCAAATCTCCTCATCAGGTTGACAATTTTGCAATTTAAAACTGAAAATGAGAATGCAATCTGTACGGAACGATTCCCAATTTTTCTTTGCAACTGTATATTGATCGAATCCACGCTGCCACTTGTGGGAAGTTGAATAGCGCCATCACAAGTCAACACTGTCACGATAGTATTTAGATTTAAGTTTCGCACTCGATCTTCAGGACAGCCATGTAGCATAATCGGTTAGCGCGCTGGTTGTTCATAACGCCATACCGGAAGGCGAGAGGTTCGACTCCCGCAGGACTTTTATCCGTTCTTTCTTTTTTTCTCTTTTTTTTTCGGCAGTTCAGCTTTACTGCGATGTCATTTATCGTATTATTTTATCAAGTGTACGTAACCCGTGAACACGGCTGCTCTATTTCCCTTGTTTTGTATTGGAGTTTGGAGATTGGGTTTGCTTCATTAATTTTGTCACACTTAATGTTGTAAATTGCCCCTTGTTACAGTTTCCCGCTTGCCACCTTTCGTTTGCTCTTTCCTTTTCTCTTCATTGGTTATTGTTATACTGTAACAGGATAGGTAGGAACATGTACGTTTAAATAACTTGCAGGAATGGGAGCTGAATTGATTAACTCTAGTCCAGGTGTATGGCGTCTCGCTCATCTCTTTGAAATTCCAGGTTGTTATTGTTTGACCCAATAACGGAGTTGTAGACAGGTTATATGTTGCTATAGAGGTATCTTGTGCCACATGAATGGAAAGCATCACTGTTTAGTAGTAGTAATGAACTTTTTCATGTTGTATATGGTATAAATATTTAAGATATATATATATATATATATATATATATATATATATAAAGATATATATATATATATATAAAGATCAAAGATAAATTTCACATCCAATCTTCGGTACAGCCGTGTGGCTTTATAGTCACTTAGCGCGCTGCATGGTCATTATGCACTACCTTAGGACGAGATGTTCGAGACCCGCAGGACGCTATCATTTTTTTTTTCTCTCTTTCTTTGTGTTTCTTTTGGCAGTTCAGCTTTATTCCGATCGATGTCATTTATCGTATTATCTTATCAATTATACTACCCCACGACACACAGTCGCTCAAGTTCCTTTTTTTTTTTTTGTCGGAGGCTGGAGGTTGGATTTGCTTCATTTATCATACGTATTGTTTAAATTGCCCTTGGTACAGTGCCCCGCTTGCCACCTTTCCTTTTCCCTTTCCTTTTCTCTACGTTTGTTCCTGTTATATTGTCACAAGACAGGTCGGAAAATAATTTGCATAACTCAACTGGAGCAGGAATGGCAACTGAATGAATTAACTCTAGGCCAGCTGTATGGCGTCTCGCTCATCTCTTTGAAATTCCAGGATGTTATTGTTTGACCCAATAACGGAATTGTAGACAGGTTTTATGTTGCTATAGAGGTATCTTGTGCCACATGAGTAGAAGGCATCACTGTTTAGTAGTAGTAATGAACTTTTTCATGTCCCTCCATGTCAATTGTAGTGTGGTTTAAAGGGGTTGTGTGTCTATCTGCCAAAGAAAAGGAATAACTTATTTTCGTCATGGCTGTTTCTCTATACGTAGCCGTAGGTAATGAGTGTTGTTGGTATCTGAGCAGTGAATAACAGAGCATCAGGCCAAAATCCCCCTTAGCTATACGCGCTAAGCGTTATCTTTCTTTATGAAGTCAATCCCTGCTAATGGAGTTACAGAATTATGTTATGACACGTTTCACTGAAAGTTTGTAAAGCAAAGTTTATGGACAAGGCAAGCAATTGTACATGAATATACCTACCATTGATTTCAGAGGGAAATTATGGTATGCATAAATGTAAGGGTATCATTGCTTTGGAATTGCTGAGACAATATGCTTGGCACGAGGGCTTCCACTTCTAATAACTGATCCCTTTGAAGATGTGTCGGTCACTGGTGATCGTCATGATTCATCTTTCACGTAGAAGCTTACGTTCCACACTCTTGGTTCGAGAAGACTTACCATCATACTTCAAATTGTTATTAAAGGTAAAGACTCAAAATCAGACAAGTTTACGTGTTATCTCTATGGGAGGTGATTTTTTTTTTAATGTGCATTGACTTGACAACGTTTAAGCACCTTTATCTCAGATGATTTTGCTCCATTTCCTCTGTAACTTAAGTGTGTGGTAACTGAGACAATAAGCTGCAGTAATCATGCATGTTATTCTTTGAAATCTCCTCATTAGTTTGACAATTTTGCAGTTTAAAACTGAAAATGAGAATGGAATGTGGACAAAACGATTCCTGATTCATCTTTCACATACATAAGTTTACGTTCCTTTTTTTTTCTCGTCGAGACGTATGGCCGAGTGGTTAAAGGCGACGTCTCAGAGACGTGAGGTTGCACACGTGCGGGTTCGAACCCCACAAGATCACGAAACAAAATACTTAGCTATTTTACTTTTTTTTCTTCAATTTTGTATTATATATTCGTCCATGTAGAAATCACATTCGTATATAAACGCACCTATACACACACACACACACACACACACACCATATCCCTCTTTTTTGTGTTGGAGACCATATTGCTTCGACTGCTGCAAAATTTTGCAGGCTGACTTTGTCAAACTGATCATAATAATGTAATGACGACGACGAAGGTGTTGTACTTTGAACAATTGTCTTTCAAGACCACATCATTATTTTGTACTTTGATGACGTCATCACACTGAAAATTGTGACTAAAGGCAAGGTATCAAAACCAGCCGATTATAGGTTTTATGTTTACGGCACGTATTTTTCCCAAGTTGCCAGAAATGGCATAGCGACATCAGTAGTTACAAGACCGCATTTCCGTCTAGCAATGCAATACATGTTCACGCGGCCACGTTGGTTGAGTGGGCATTGACTTTTCTCCCTGTAATATCTATACATTTCTTTTTTGCCTTACCATTTCCGTGGATGTCCCGTGGCCGAGAGGTTAGGGAAACGGTTTTGCATGCAAACTCAATTATAACTTCAAGGTGCCTATATCACATTCTTTTCTTTGTCGATCACCGATGACCGACATCTGATAACCCCAAGCGTATCACCTAACTCGTCAGTCTGACGAGTTTCATATCTCGTTTTTTATTCTTCTTTCTTTCTGGACAATTTTGTGTCGTCAATATCTCAAGAATGACATTACGAAATAACATGACATTTTCAGTCAACATGTCTCATGACAAAATCTAGCCACAATAAGGTTTTCATGACAGTAACATATCTATGACGTCATCTAGGCGCCATTTTGTGATTTTCGGACCTTGTCACATGATCGATCATAACTTCATAACTAGATGTCATTTCTGTATCATTTTCGGTGGACATGAAGTTCAGGTCACGCTCTATCTTACTTTTTAACGCTAGTTACACAGGTCATCATTACGCGCGCGTAAGCGCGCGTCAAAATTTTAAAAGGCTCAAAACGACTTCCCAATGGGAAATCTCGAAGTTTCAGACAATTTTAAGCGTTTCAAACATTTTCTCGCGTGCGCGTCCGTCCGCGCAATTTCGCGCGCAGAGCCCGTAAGCAACATGAAAATGCAATTTTTTTGACTGATTTGGATTCCTGATACTTTGAGTAATAATATCCATTGATTTCCGATCGATTACGACCTATAACAAAGGAATGCACTGGCGTCAAAGTTGAAATTCCGCGTGCGCGTCTTTCTGCAAATATAGTGAAAAAACATGTCTTTGTTTATTTCGCCATAGCTCTTTAAATCGTCCGTTGACCCTATATTTCTGTTGCATATTACAAAAGTATATGAATTGTAAGTAACATTCCAAGTATGAGTATTGCCAGGAATACGCGATGACGTCATCATATCGTCATTTTAAATCAAAAAAGTGGAATTGATTTTTTTGAGGTACTGTTTCTGACATTCATTTGCTCGTATCTCTGTTGTTTAAGCTCAATATTACCCCAAATTCAGATATGTTGCACTTTGAACATTTGCCTTTCAAGGCCATGTGATGGTTTTGAAATATGATGACGTCATCATACTAGAAATTGTGATTAAAGGTAAAGACTCAAAATCAGACAAGTTTACGTGTTATGTCTATGGGAGGTGATTTTTTTTTTAAACCATGCATTGACTTGACAACGTTTAAGCACCTTTACCTCATCTGATTTTACTCCATTTCCTCTGAAACATAAATATGTTGTAGCTGAGACAACAAGCTTTAGTAATCATGCATTTTATGTTTTCAAATCTCCTCATCAGGTTGACAATTTTGCAATTTAAAACTGAAAATGAGAATGCAATCTGTACGGAACGATTCCCAATTTTTCTTTGCAACTGTATATTGATCGAATCCACGCTGCCACTTGTGGGAGTTGAATAGCGCCATCACAAGTCAACACTGTCACGATAGTATTTAGATTTAAGTTTCGCACTCGATCTTCAGGACAGCCATGTGGCATAATCGGTTAGCGCGCTGGTTGTTCATAACGCCATACCGGAAGGCGAGAGGTTCGACTCCCGCAGGACTTTTATCCGTTCTTTCTTTTTTTCTCTTTTTTTTTTTTCGGCAGTTCATCTTTACTCCGATGTCATTTATCGTATTACTCTATCAAGTGTACGTAACCCGTGAACACGGCTGCTCTATTTCCCTTGTTTTGTATTGGAGTTTGGAGATTGGGTTTGCTTCATTAATTTTGTCACACTTAATGTTGTAAATTGCCCCTTGTTACAGTGTCCCGCTTGCCACCTTTCGTTTGCTCTTTCCTTTTCTCTTCATTGGTTATTGTTATACTGTAACAGGATAGGTAGGAACATGTATGTTTAAATAACTTGCAGGAATGGGAGCTGAATTGATTAACTCTAGTCCAGGTGTATGGCGTCTCGCTCATCTCTTTGAAATTCCAGGTTGTTATTGTTTGACCCATAACGAAGTTGTAGACAGGTTATATGTTATTATAGAGGTATCTTGTGCCACATGAATGGAAAGCATCACTGTTTAGTAGTAGTAATGAACTTTTTCATGTTGTATATGGTATGAATATTTAAGATAAATATATATATATATATATATATATAAAGATTAAAGATAAATTTCACATCCAATCTTCGGTACAGCCGTGTGGCTTTATAGTCACTTAGCGCGCTGCATGGTCATTATGCACTACCTTAGGACGAGATGTTCGAGACCCGCAGGACGCTATCATTTTTTTCTCTCTCTTTCTTTGTGTTTCTTTTGGCAGTTCAGCTTTATTCCGATCGATGTCATTTATCGTATTATCTTATCAATTATACTACCCCACGACACACAGTCGCTCAAGTTCCTCTTTTTTTTTTGTCGGAGGCTCTAGGTTGGATTTGCTTCATTTATCATACGTATTGTTTAAATTGCCCTTGGTACAGTGCCCCGCTTGCCACCTTTCCTTTTCCCTTTCCTTTTCTCTACGTTTGTTCCTGTTATATTGTCACAAGACAGGTCGGAAAATAATTTACATAACTCAACTGGAGCAGGAATGGCAACTGAATGAATTAACTCTAGGCCAGGTGTATGGCGTCTCGCTCATCTCTTTGAAATTCCAGGTTGTTATTGTTTGACGCAATAACGGAGTTGTAGACAGGTTTTATGTTGCTATAGAGGTATCTTGTGCCACATGAGTAGAAGGCATCACTGTTCAGTAGTAGTAATGAACTTTTTCATGTCCCTCCATGTCAATTATAGTGTGGTTTAAAGGGGTTGTGTGTCTATCTGCCAAAGAAAAGGAATAACTTATTTTCGTCATGGCTGTTTCTCTATACGTAGCCGTAGGTAATGAGTGTTGTTGGTATCTGAGCAGTGAAGAACAGAGCATCAGGCTAAAATCCCCCTTAGTTATACGCGCTAAGCGTTCAATTTGATATATCTTTCTTTATGAAGTCAATCCCTGCTAATGGAGTTACAGAATTATGTTATGACACGTTTCACTGAAAGTTTGTAAAGCAAAGTTTATGGACAAGGCAAGCAATTGTACATGAATATACCTACCATTGATTTCAGAGGGAAATTATGGTATGCATAAATGTAAGGGTATCATTGCTTTGGAATTGCTGAGACAATATGCTTGGCACGAGGGCTTCCACTTCTAATAACTGATCCCTTTGAAGATGTGTCGGTCACGGGTGATCGTCATGATTCATCTTTCACGTAGAAGCTTACGTTCCACACTCTTGGTTCGAGAAGACTTACCATCATACTTCAAATTGTTATTAAAGGTAAAGACTCAAAATCAGACAAGTTTACGTGTTATGTCTATGGGAGGTGATTTTTTTTTAATGTGCATTGACTTGACAACGTTTAAGCACCTTTATCTCAGATGATTTTGCTCCATTTCCTCTGTAACTTAAGTGTGTGGTAACTGAGACAATAAGCTGCAGTAATCATGCATGTTATTCTTTGAAATCTCTTCATTAGTTTGACAATTTTGCAGTTTAAAACTGAAAATGAGAATGGAATGTGGACAAAACGATTCCTGATTCATCTTTCACATACATAAGTTTACGTTCCTCTTTTTTTTCTCGTCGAGACGTATGGCCGAGTGGTTAAAGGCGACGTCTCAGAGACGTGAGGTTGCACACGTGCGGGTTCGAACCCCACAAGATCACGAAACAAAATACTTAGCTATTTTACTTTTTTTTCTTCAATTTTGTATTACATATTCGTCCATGTAGAAATCACATTCGTATATAAACGCACCTATACACACACACAGACACACACACACACACCATATCCCTCTTTTTTGTGTTGGAGACCATATTGCTTCGACTGCTGCAAAATTTTGCAGGCTGACTTTGTCAAACTGATCATAATATGTAATGACGACGACGAAGGTGTTGTACTTTGAACAATTGTCTTTCAAGACCACATCATTGTTTTGTACTTTGATGACGTCATCACACTGAAAATTGTGATTAAAGGCAAGGTATCAAAACCATCCGATTATAGGTTTTATGTTTACGGCACGTATTTTTCCCAAGTTGCCAGAAATGGCATAGCGACATCAGTAGTTACAAGGCCGCATTTCCGTCTAGCAATGCAATACATGTTCACGCGGCCACGTTGGTTGAGTGGGCATTGACTTTTCTCCCTGTAATATCTATACATTTCTTTTTTGCCTTACCATTTCCGTGGATGTCCCGTGGCCGAGAGGTTAGGGAAACGGTTTTGCATGCAAACTCAATTATAACTTCAAGGTGCCTATATCACATTCTTTTCTTTGTCGATCACAGAGGACCGACATCTGATAACCCCAAGCGTATCACCTAACTCGTCAGTCTGACGAGTTTCATATCTCGTATTTATGTATTTATGCCAAACTGTTACGTCATCATCTATACCTCCATACCCACTTAAATCCTGACAATCTCAGTCGTTGTTCTATCATTGTCCTTATTGTAGTAGGGTATAGTTGCAACATGTGACCTTTCTGTATTTTATTCTGTATTTTATTTAGTGACACTTATTTGATTTGATCTTTGTTCGTTTTAATCGGATCCCCCAGTTATAGTATGGTCTTAAAAAATATTTGTACTTATGTTTCCCCAAATCTGATTTTATCACGGGACCTGCGGCTCTATACAAGCTTGCTTTTACGCAGGCCCCATCATATTTTTTTCGCATTATGATTTAACTCGCATGTATACAGACCTTGTGTATACCAAGACAAACTTTTGAACATTACGGTGAAGTTCTATTTTGAATTATGTTCTGTATAAATTTCGCATCAATTTACTTTCTATTGTGATATAATATGTGAGAAAATATGAAAATAAATTGAAATGAAATGAAATGAAAAATGTTATTTACGTTCAGTAAACTTCAGCAATACTACCATTCTCACCAAAAAGCGTAGGTTTGTACGCTCTTTGATTCTCACTATCTCATCTGAAAATCCACAGAAACCTATGGATCTAAGCTATCCAACAGGTGACTTATCGCAAGCTTTGATGTTCATGATGTATCTGGTATGTGATATTGGAACAGTTTATAGAAACTTTGAACCAAGCATGACCAAATTATTCTAAATGAGAATATTAGAACTTCACAGTTCATATTTACTGAGATCTAAACATGATCTTGTTCCAGAGAAGTCCAAATATCAGATGTCATATTCACAGTGTATTACACTTGACCCTGCAATGTTGTATCACTTTATTGCCATCTAACCATAGGCCTATTTCTCTATACATATTTATCTCCATACAAATTAATTTGCACCTCATAGTCCAGGCGCAGGGACCCAGAAAAAATGACTTCGTTCAACCCACCCCGCAGAAAAGGTTTGACTGCATAGGGTGGTCGGTTGGACTCTCTGGAACACCCCTAGGTAGTATGTGATTCGAAATTGTGGTATCAATAACATTTTCCAGGCCATTTTAGTTGCGACAAGACCTTATTGTTCGAAAAAGAGTCTGCGCACGCCAAGACTACTACACGCACCACTAGCACTGCTACAGGCGCCAGTGCCAGTGGTGCGTGTAATAGTCTTAGCGCACGCAGACTTTTTCCTCGGCAAACAAGGGTTTTTGCCAGCAAACTCACTAGCTGAGGTCAGTGTAGTTTAGTTTCTAGCCGTTTTTATTTCGTGTATATTTTTTCCGAGTTGCAGCAAGCCGAGTTAGGTTGCATACCCAGTGATTGTGGTTACAGCTCGTTATAGGCGGGGGCGGACATCCGGGCATTTTCAACATGGCGCCCTAGTAACCGACCCGGCCACCCGCGAGATGAAAACAAATCACAGATATAAATAGGTAGATTGATCAAGCCCATTCACAACCCACGCGTAGCTTTATAGCCAGTTGCGCGCACATTACATGCCGCCATTTTGATTAGTCTTTTGTTACGTCACGGCTTGCGATGAACAGGGGGAGGTAAAAAAGAAGAAAAAAAAAGTCAGCGTAGGCCTGCGCTATGCTGCAACTCTGCAAACCCTGTTCTGCGCACGCTAGCCGTGACGTAACAAAAGACTAACCAAAATGGCGGAGATCGCGTGCGCTGGCTATGCTTTCAGACCCCACTTGATCATTCTACCTATATAGTTCTGTGAAACAAATGCGTAGCGACCGTACCTTAGTGCAGCGCTCAGCAATGCATCGCATGCATAATACACGCACGGTACATGCATAATGCACTGCACTGAATGAACGCTATACGCTAGTGTGCTATTATCGGTTATTTTTGCACAGCTTTCTGACATTTTTACTGCAGATTCGTACATCATTTCATCGTTTGTTTCACATCCTCACAATGCCTCGAAGTTGTGTTGTGTTTGGCTGCCATAATCATAGTCTAATGTTGGACAAAAAACGATCTTTCTTTGAACTTCCAAAACGTGATCGCAGTCCAGAAAGAAGGAACCGGTGGTTAGCTGCTATCAGCCGGGAGAATGAAGACGGATCCCACTGGAGTCCAGTGAAGTCAAGGACGATATGCTCTGAATTCAAATTACTGGAAGTAAATGATAACCGACTACTAACCAGGTGTACTCGTTAGGTACATGTACACATCGGCGAACTGAATGTCTGGCCACGACGTAGGGTCATTGATCCACGAGTCTGCGGGTACACGGTAGCCCGACCAGACGCTGTTAATACGCTACGCGAATACGTATGTACAGCGGCGACTGGGCTGTGTATAGTTAGGTACACGGTAAGGACAAACTGCAAGGCCGATGGAGGACAGTTTAGTCTCGTATCTCTCCTTTGCTTCCCGTGAAAGTTTATCACAGTAATCGAAAGACATCTTATAATCTATGAAAGCATATTTTAACTGAAACAATGAACTAGATTCAGCGGTAAATAAAAGTGAAATGAACAGTACTAAACGCGACAGTAGTAACACAGCGTGAACTGACAGCTCCACTGTAGATCCACGTAAACTCCGTTTATGTGTGCTAATGAACGGTCCCATATATTGCAATTCGCGTATTGTATGACGGCATTGCATGCTCTGTTGCATGCTATTGTTTTCATCGCACTAAGGGCAGCGAGTTCGTCGCTATGCGGAAGTGACGTCACTCCGCCCCCGCCTATTCCGAAGGTTCGTTATTCCGATGGCTCTTTATTACTAAGATTCGTTATTCCGAAGGTTCATTGTTCCGAATTTCATTTTCGGATTAACCAATCTTCGGAATAACGAACCTTCGGAATAACGCCACAAATTTTCGGATTAACAAACCCTTTTTCATTTTCGGATTAACGAACCTGTAACAAAATTAGGTATAGGGAATTTGCGTGTTTCGGATTAACGACCCTTCGGAATAACGAACCTTCGGAATAGCGAACCTTCGGAATAACGAACAGCACCCGTGATTGTGACCCCAAACCGTTCGGGCGTCGCAATCACTTGGTATGCGCCTTCGCTCGGCTTAGCACAATAAAGTGGGCTTCTACACATGCGCAAGCTGCAACTCGGAGAGATGAAAACGAAATAAAAACGACTAGAAACTAGACTGGGGTCGGTTACGGCTGGCACTGAAAATTACAACATAATCACAGTTTTTTGCAGTTATTTTATGAATAATTCCTCAAAACACCGTAAAACCATATATATATATGTTGCTAGAGATGTCAGCAAAACAATGGGATACATTGTAAGTTAAAATATTGTGCATGGTTACCATGGTAATCAGATGTATACAGGTGATTGATAATCCAAAAAATGCCTCCAACTGCTGATCATGAGCACGTAAGGCAAAATAAACAAACGTGTCTGGATTCCAGATATTTTTTTTTCACTTTATCCTACCTTGTTGTGGCAAACTTATAAATGACTGTGGAAAATAGAAAGTTATCTGAGCCCGAAATGTCCTTAAAATACCCTGATCCAAAAATAAAATTGTTGAACAAAAAAGTTACAAAACTTGTACTGTAATAAATAACAAAGTACTGAAAGTCAGTCACACTGTGAGCTCTAGTAACAGGCATAACAAGAAATCTAACAAAGAACTGACAATTCGAACTTGGTTATGAAATGTCACCATAAGTTGTCCAAATAATGATACCCTATATCGACAGAATGAATCAAATTTCGTCCACTTACAGTCCACGAAAAGCACAAAAAGTGTATCTACACTTTAGATATAGCCTATAACAAACAGAATGATTCAAATTTCGTGCACTTACAGTCCACGAAAAGCACGAAAAAGTATTTACACTCGAAATATATTTTTTTCACTTTTATCGCACGCTGGTGTGGTACAAACATAAATGCTGATGGTATATTTGAGACAGAAAGTTGTCTGATTGTCTGAATTGTCTGACCCTGAGACGTCCTTAAAATACCCTGATTCACAAATACCTCGATCCACAAATAGACTTGTTGAAAATAAAGCTAAAATACTTGTATATATAAATGTGTATATATATATATATATATATATATATATATATATATATATTATGTATAACGAAGTACTGAAAGTCAATCCATCACACTGTGAGCTCTAGTAACAGGCTTAACAAGAAATGAAAAATTGAATTCATATTTAACAAAGAATTGGTAATTCGAACTTGATTATGAAATATCACCACAAGTTGTCCAAATATATATTCTCATGGTCGGACATCCGGGTATTTTGCGTGTCACGGGGTCATGGATAGCGGTGGAGTGAAAACAAACAGTCGCGTGAGCCTGGAGTGGTAACGCTGTACGTGTTTTCTGCCGGGGCGCCCCGCGAGCATAGCGCTAGCGCAAGCTGTACTATCATACTGTAGCTGTGCGGGCGGCAGGATTAGGCCTTAGGCCTACCCTAAATTAGGCCCTACCCTAAGCCTACTACAGTACTAACGTAAGGCCTATAGACCTACATACCTGAAGTTTCTATGAGGTACTAAGTAAGGTAGGGCCTACTCAAAGAGGTTCTACGACAGTTGCACATCTGGCCATTTTGTCGGGTCGTTGATCCAGAGTCCTGCCGCAATTTCATACGGGCACAGGTCCAGTCCGGTTGCCTTCAACTTGGCAAAATACCGGGACCGATCGATCGACAGGATCCAGATTTTTAGAATACTGCTGGCAAGACATGATGCATGTATCTCATGAATGATGGCACAAATGACAAAATGAATAATGAAAAACAGTCCCCATGTCTGCGTAGAGTTGCACATAAGTTATACGCGTCGCACATGCACAGCATGCAGTATGCGCATTATGCAGGCTTTAGCGCTTGCAAGCTGTTTGTTTTCACTCCAGTCAACTGGAAGTGACGTGTAGCCGACCGCAAGAATAGTTTACCAACGAAAAGTACGCTTTTAAATCCATTGATGGATAATGCAGTGTACGTGTATATTCCTTCTTTAGAAAGGAATTTATCTGCATTCTTGAATAAATTTAACAATCAATTGCTTTCTTCTGCTCTTTTCCAAGGTTGTTTCGAATAACCATTTCTCTGTAAATATATACTCTAAAAAGCTAATATCAGAATATCGTCGGCTTTGCTCTCTGTATTAACATAGATTTTGAAGGGAATTTTGTGTCCATACATTGCTGGAAACAACATTTGCCTGTAATTTGAAGACAAATATGTGTTAAAAGTACGGTAAATGGTACAATTATGCAGAATGACATGCTTATTGAGCTTTTTGAAAATATGGGCATTAGTTCTTAAGTATTGACAGCTGAATCCTGATTGCATATTACTGGTTGCCATGGCAACAGGAAAAAAAACTTTTTTGAACAATAATCAATAGAAATGTGTGTTTTTAATTCACCTATCTACAAAAAAAAACAACAAAAAATACCAAAGTTTGCAGCAGTTGGAGGCATTTTTTGGATTATCATGATCCTGTATACATCTGGTTACCATGGTAACCATGCACAATATTTTAACTTACAATGTATCCCATTGTTTTGCTGACATCTCTAGCAACATATATATACATGGTTTTACGGTGTTTTGAGGAATTATTCATGAAATAACTGCAAAAAACTGTGATTATGTTGTAATTTTCAGTGCCAGCCGTAACCGACCCCAGTCTAGTTTCTAGTCGTTTTTATTTCGTTTTCATCTCTCCGAGTTGCAGCTTGCGCATGTGTAGAAGCCCACTTTATTGTGCTAAGCCGAGCGAAGGCGCATACCAAGTGATTGCGACGCCCGAACGGTTTGGGGTCACAATCACTGGGTATGCAACCTAACTCGGCTTGCTGCAACTCGGAAAAAATATACATAGAAACTAAACTACACTGACCTCAGCTAGTGAGTTTGCTGGCAAAAACCCTTGTTTGCCGAGTAAAAAGTCTGCGTGTGCTAAGACTACTACACGCACCACTGGCACTGGCGCCTGTAGCAGTGCTAGTGGTGCGTGTAGTAGTCTTGGCGTGCGCAGACTCTTTTTCGAACTATAAGGTCTTGTCGCAACTAAAATGGCCTGTAAAATTTTATTGATACAACAATTTCGACTCACATACTACCTGGGGGTGTTCCTGGAGGTCCCATCTACCACTCTGTGTGGTCAAACCTTTTCTGCGGGGTGGGTTGAACGAACTCCTTAATTAAGGCCCGTACAGGAATTAGCGCATTGACTATCAAAAAAGCAAAGAGCAACACACAATATCATAATGGGCAGAGCGAAACAATCAGAGTATATGGTGCCTGTTGGAAAATGCTTTCATTGCCTTACAACTGAACGTGGAATGTGTCATCTTGCTTTCTGCGGGTGATGTTCGTTATTCCTAATTTTAATCCGAAAATAAAATAGGTTCGTCGTTCCGAAGGTTCGTTAGTCCGACACAAACAGATTCCGTATATACACGTATATACATAAATATTATGTTTGCTGATCCGAAAACGATTTCAATAGGGTTTGTTTATCTAAACGTTAATTTTGTGGCCTTATTCTCAAGGTTCGTTCGCCCGAAAATGAAATAATGTTCGTTATTCCGCAGGGTCGTTCATCCGAAAATTAAATCAGGTTCGTCATTCCTGAGGTTCGTTTATCCTAAAATAAGATAAGATTCATTATTCTGAAGGTTCGATTGTCCGAAAATGAAATCAGATTCGTTAGCACAAAAATGAAAAAAAGGTTCGTTAATCTAAATATAGAAAGTTTTATGATTCCGATAGTTCGTTTATCCCAACATGAAATGTTTTGTTATTCCGAAGGTTCCATATAGTCAGCAAATGAAATAAGGTTCGTTCTAAGTCCAAAAATGAATTTTAAAAAAAAAGGTTCGTTTTTCCGAAGGTTCGTTATTTCGAACAAGATTCGTTAATCAGAAAATTAAATAAGGTTCGTTAGTCTGAAAATGCAACAAGGTTCGTTGAAGGTTCGTTAATCCGAAAATGATATAGGGTTCGTGATTCCGAGGGTTCGATGTTCTGAAAATGAAATAATGTTCGTTCTTAATCCGAAAATGAAAAAAAAAGGTTTGTTTTCCGAAGGTTTGTTATTCCCGTTACAGTTCGTTGTTCAGAAGGTTCGTTATTCCGAAGATTCGTCAATCCCACAATGGAAAAAGGTGCGTACAAACGAACCTGAAATGAAATAAGGTTTGTTATCCCGACGGTTCGATAGTCCGCAAATGAAATAAGGTTCGTCCTAAGTCCGAAAATGAATGAAAAAAGGTTCATTATTCCGAAGGTTCGTTATTACGACGGGTTGTAAATCCGAAAATGAAATAAGGTTCGTTATTCACAAGGTTCGTTCATCAGAAAATGGAATAAGGTTCGTTAGTCTGAAAATGCAATAAGGTTCGTTATTCAGAAGGTTCGTTAATCCGAAAACGAAATAGGGTTCGTTATTCCGAAGGTTCGATATTCCGAAAATGAAATAATGTTCGTGCTTAGTCCGAAAATAAAGAAAAAAAAAGATTTATACGTTTTCCGAAGGTTCATTATTACGGTTTCAGTTCTTTGTTCTTTCTTCCGAAGGTTCGTCAATCTCAAAATGGAAAAATGTGCGTACAAACGAACCGGAAATTAAATAAAGTTTGTTATTCCGAAGGTTCGTTAATCCGAAAATGAAATATGGTTCATTATTCCGGAGGTTTGTTCATTCGAAAGTGAAATAAGGTTCGCTAGTCCGAAAATGGGAGAAAAGGTGAGTACAAACGAACCTTCGGAATAACGACCCCCCCCCCCCTCCCCCACCCCCTTGTCGGGTTAACGAACCTTCGGAATAATTGAGTAATAATTAAAAAAAAAATGTTGTTATCATTATCATTATTATTGTTACTATTATATATTATGATCATTGTTACCATTAGTTATTATCTATACTCCCATCAACATTTCCTTTTCATTTATATCTATATATCTATCATCATTTTTATTATAACTATCATAATCTTTATAATCTACTTCCATTCTACCTCCATTCGCTCAGGCAGCCATTGCTGAAATAGTGTCTTGATCTAGTACACCACTTCTTGACGCTACGGAAGCTTTAAAGTGCCATTCGACTTGGAGACTTGGCGAGATAATTTATCTTGTCAAGTCAACATAATAGCTCTATCATGTCGACTTATCAACTTTATAAGTTGACATGGAGACAAAAATTATCATGTCAAGTCGATTTCTAAAAATTTAAATGTCGTCATGGTGTGATAATGTATCTTGCCAAGTCGACATCTAAAAGTTACATGTCATCATGGTGACATAATGTATATTGCCAAGTCGACATCTAAAATGTTACATGTCGTCATGGTGACATAATGTATCTTGCCAAGTCGACATCTAAAAAGTTACATGTCGTCATGGTGCCATATAAGGTTTTCTTTCTTGTTTTGCTTAAAAAGAGAAAAATTAAATGTACTGGATCAGAAATTTAAGTGTAGAAATAGGAATCTTCTCTGCTGCACATACCTACCACACATTATACTGAGTGCCCTCCCTAGGGGTGCCTGAGGCATTACTTTATTTATTTTTTTTATTTATCTATTTTTTTTTTTTTGGGGGGGGAGGGGGTCGTCGATCTTTCTGTTCATTTGTCCTGTCTTTTGTAGTTGCGATAACTAAAGAAATGTGTTTGGATGGATCAACTTCAGACTTGGGTCCTGTATGCATTTAGGAATAATGATCTGATCAGGTTTCTGGATTTGGTGATTCCATGTCAATTCACCCAATGGGTTCAATCGCACCATTTCAGAATTTGTTCAAATCTGGTATGTAGGTTATTTGTAATGGCCCAATGAAACATAATTGTTTTGAGCGCAGTCCGATGCACAGTTTTCGCGTGAGGACACACCCATTTTGGGCAATTTCAGCGAAAATGGGCATGACATCCCAGTTTTAAATGACCACAGCTCAGTATTAAACCAATGGGCCAAATTCAATAAAAATGGTATCATTGGAAAGGAAATAGAATGAACTTTCAGAAAAATATGTTATTCTTTATGTAGGGGCAATTTAACGAGTGATGACCTTTTGACGTTTGCTTCAACCTTGAATTTCACCTTGTGGATCACGCGACCTTGTGTCAATTTTTAAATATGTGGATCCCTGACATTATTTCTACAAAATATTAAAAGACTGGAGGTGTATTTTTTTCTAGCCCCTATCAAATACCTACAGCAGAAATTTTCAATGCAGTCTCACAATAGCTAACTGTGTATTGTGATGATGTATTCATGTGTATACTACGTGTTAAAAAAAATTTGACACTTTTGTTTGTTAATAACTCAAAAGTTATAACTCGTATTGGACTGAGGTTTTCAAAGTGTAAAACTGAAGGATGTCAAATTTATTTGGAATAAGTTTTGTAAAGTTTACTTCTTTAATATTCTTGAAATAATGTTCTGAATATTTAATTAGATTTTCACTTTTTGAAAAATCAAGGCCAAAAAATCTGTGTGAGTCAGTAATTCAGAGCACAACAATGGCCATTGTGCACTGCAGCTAAAATTCCAGAGCACCTCTTTTAGCGCAGTCATGAATCATTAATGACACTGGATAGCAATAGGTTGGCAGAAAATGACGGGTGCAATACACAGTGGCAATTGTTGTGTTTTGAATGAATCACAGAAACACACAGATTTTGTGGTCTCATTTTTCAAAAAGTGCAATCCTAATTAAATATTCCGAGCATTATTTTAAGACATTAATGAAGTAAATTTCACAAAACTTATTCCAAATAAATATGACATGTTTCAATTTTACAATTTCAAAACCCCAGCTGGATACAAGTTAACACTTTTGAGTTTTTTTGACACCTAGTACATCATAAATCTATAGTAAACATCTATAGACATTATGTTGTATAAGCATGAATACATAATCAATATACACAGTTAGCTATGTGTGGGACTGCAGTGAAATTTTTTTGCTGAAGGTATACCAACTTTGATAGGGGCTATAGAAAACAAACAAAAATAACACACCTCCAGTTTTTGTGGACCCACTGGAGGTGAGGGGTGACTAAGGGATCGTCTGCAGCGTCTGTCCGTCCGTCCGTCCGTCGACTTGGCAAGATACCTTATGCACCATGATGACATGTAACTTTTTAGATGTCGACTTGGCAAGATACATTATGTCACCATGACGACATGTAACTTTTAAGATGTCGACTTGGCAAGATACATTATGTCACCATGATGACATGTAACTTTTTAGATGTCGACTTGGCAAGATACATTATCACACCATGACGACATGTAACTTTTTAGATGTCGACTTGGCAAGATATATCATGTTGCCATGACGACATTTAAAGTTTTAGAAATCGACTTGACATGATAATTTTTGTCTCCATGTCAACTTATAAAGTTGATAAGTCGACATGATAGAGCTATTATGTTGACTTGACAAGATAAATTATCTCGCCAAGTCTCCAAGTCGAATGGCACTTTAAAGCTTCCGTATGACGCAACACGTGCTCTGTCTGAAAATTAACACTTGTGTGATCTTCCCCTGACACAATATCATATTTTCCTATAGCGTATACCATTTTTAATCACACTGCTTGTTTTGTCACAAAACAAAGTTTATTTCATTTTCGAATTAACGAATTGCATTTTTCGCACTTTATCCAACGGTATGTGTCATGTACTTCACTTTGATCACTTCTGTTTCTTTTGTACCATACTATGTATGACCACTATAATAGGTCCTCAAGTGTTGTACAGTCTTTTCACTTCTCTATGTTCTATTTACCTCATTCTCTGTTACCAAAAGAAGTGAAACATATGTTTTGTCGAAAAATGAAATAAACTTTGAATTGAATTGAATTGAATTGAATCACCGGGATAACTAAAGTTTTTTTTTTTTTTTTTTTTTTCATTTTCGGACCACCTGACCTTCGGCGTGCCCCCTCTTTATTGTTATTACAAAAGAAATAAAAAGGAAAAATGGGGGCATGTGCCCCCTCCTCCCCATTTTTGTAAAGGTGCCTCCCCTTTACGGAATTCCTGGATCCGCCCCTGACACAATTATGAATTCATTCAGCTATTTCGCATGAATGTTAATTTCTTTCCGTATCTATCTTCTCCCTCTCTCTCTCTCTCTCTCTCTCTCTCCCTCTTATCCGTCTGTAAGATATGATGATTAAGGAACCTTGCAATGACTCAAAATAATCCCCTTTGCATTCTATTTTCCTTCTTTGATAACCAAAATCCATTAAATACAATTAATGACACGTTTCCAATAGCTCCACAGAATATCAAAACAATGGAGTGTAGATCATACATGTACAGTCATGTGCACAATCACAATAGCCGGGTTCACACGTACAAATTAGCGGGATGACGATCGCGATGCAAATCTCGAGATTTGTATCCCGCTAATTGATGTACGTGTGAACCCGGCTATTATGGAGGAAAATGATCTTATCGGCGGAGGTCTGCGCTCTCCGAATGCTTTTCTATTTGTTTATGTATTTCTAATTTATCTTAATCAATACATCTGCCACATTTATTCATTGTGTAGTATTTGCATAGCCTTCATGCATGGTAATGTTGGCTTTCAGGTTTTAGTTTTGATTTTCGGTACAATGGGATTGTAAAATGATCTTTTATTTGAAATTCATGACAACAAGATATATATTGCAACTGCCTTGATTAGGCTTGGTGTTATTTTATACAACTGTACAGCCATTATTCACCTCCGTGCTTATTTCTTGAGAGAGAGGATGGGACAGATAAACAATATCTTATGATATTTATTTCTTTCCAAGGTTGTTGTTTTTTTTAACTCAAACAGGATTGACACTTGATGAGATAATAGTTGTGAGATTGGCTCTCACATATACTATTTTAGTACAGTATATTGTTTAAATAATCTCAGGTACATGGTAGTCCTTCCTAATTATATGTGATTGGTCACTATTCCTAAACAATATGTACAAAATAAAGGGATCGTATTGTCTGGCTATGGTATAATGTATGGAAAATCCCTCCTACTCATGTTCAATAATCTACCCCCATAAATACCTTTGTCAGCGACAAAAAAGCAAAGAGTATGAAAGCGTGGCTACGCTCTTTGATACAAAGCCAGTGTCAACTCTGTCACACAGACTTTGAATCAACGGTGTTAGAAACAAACAAACGTGAACTGAAATTACTATCCACTGTAGAGTTTGGGATTAAAGCATCCGGACAGTTCTTTGAGAGATCCAGAGGATTTCATAATGGCTCAAGTTGGGTATCAAAAAGGGCGAAATGATATCATAGAATAATTAATAATGTCTAAAATGATGTTAGGTTATTCATTTTGTTTAACACGGCTAGATCTAATATACTTCTACACTTTCCTCGATAATTATTGTAATCGTGGTAGGTAGAAGTCGTAGACATGCCCACTTTTTATCCATAACCAATGTATCATCTATATGTTGCTCATTCACGGTGAGTGAGTTGGATCAGTCGGTAGCGCGTCTGCCTCACAATCCTAAGGACCCGGGTTCGAACCCTAGTCTGGACTGAGCAGTGTTTTGTGTAAACATACCGTCCCCTCTAGCGAGAGGCAAAATACTCTGTCCCTCGGATAGGACTTAAAATGGAGGTCCCGTGTATGAGAGAGTCACAACTCATGCATGTAAAAGATCCCGCTTCATTCATTCATCGCAAAGTGCAGGGTGAAGCGGTCCCATCTCACATCCAACTGGACCCCATGGAAGACCAGCTTAGTGTAGCTGAATAAGGGCGATCCAGCCATCTTCTCAGATGGAAATGAACAAACAAAACAAAACAAAACAAACACCGCCCCCCCCCCCCACAACGTTCCGAAGCCCATGCAGTTAACACCACGCGACACTGAGTGGAATACGATGCTTACAATAATATACAGTAAAGTTTACTTTCTTCCATTCATCAAACAAGTTCTAGGTCGGCACACAATGTTGGCTCTTTGTCATGGTTTGATAAGTCTCGGGAATTAACGAAATCAGATAATTATGCAACAAAAGTCTTAATTTCAGATTCTCAGATTCTCGTCACAGTGATCTTTTAACACAATTTTTTGTTTATATCTTTATATTTTGAGAAAATTAACTACAAGCTCAGAATCGCATGAACAGCTCGCTGTAGAAGGCGAAATCTTATTATGCGCGGTGATTTTTTAGATAGACGCATAGTATTTGAGATATGAGGGAAAACCCGCTTCTGTAAATATAACGATTCGCAGTGTAAAGGTCACGGCAAATACAGCCACCCCCCTGATATCTGTTTGAATCGCCCGATTCTTTTGTGAATGCCACGCAATGCACCTCTCTCACCAAGAAGTAACTCTTGATATTTTGCTGGATTCTTAACAGTAAGACCACATTCAATCTAATTTATGTTCGAACCTTCCTACAGCCTAAACAGAGTACAAGTTGTGATCTTATCGTGTTTATGTCTAATGTACTTCGGAACCCGACATATTAAGTCATCAATATTGAACCCGGAAGTGAAGCCTACTTTGGTAAGTATACGAAACGATATCCACACACGCTAAATATTGTGCCTGACATGTAGTTATACGAATAATGCAAGATCACTAGATATGATTATTACTTCTTTGTTTAACATTTCCATTATGATTTTGCTGCATGGTTTCGTTTTACATTTTTAATCCCATACAAGCTATGCTAATATTTGTGATTTGTGCCGAACAGAAAAAATTACTGTCTTAGCATGTATATACTAAAGCAGTTTGAATGAAGATCATCAAAGTCTCCGATAGAAATAAATCAACTTTGAAACGTTTTAGGGAGGCTGAACAAGTAGCAAGCCCTAACCCTGTACAAAGATGTGGCAAAAGAAACCCACATATTATGCAAGGCACAAAACACAGTATTATCAACGTATATAGGAATGGATCAATATAAAAGCAAAATCCATAAGGGAAAAGGACATTATATATATATATGTATATATATGTGTGTGTGTGTGTGTGTGTGTGAATATAAGTAACAAAACTGGAACAAAGTTCATGTTGTATCACCAACGGTTTATTTCTGCACACACACAAAAAAAAACCGTTGGTGATACAGCATGAACTTTGTTCCAGTTTTGTTACTTATCTTTGTATCTTGCCAACACGTGGATTACCTAATCAATATATATATATATATATATATATATATATATATATATATATATATATATATATATTATATATAATACATGGAACAAAGCGAGAATAAGAGGTGTACATTAGGATAAAATCAGCTGACTTCGACAGACTGGATTATGAACTTCGCTCTTGCTACATCCGCACCCAAGTACAATGACGAAATTGAATTTTATCTCTGAAAACATAATTGCCCGAATTCACGAAGGTAGTACAATCTTTGTCCATGGTTTAAACCATGGACAAATAGTTTTGTATTTGGTGCCAAGTGTCGCATGGCCTATTTCGTCGACGAAATGAACATTTCGTCATTTCGTCGACGTTCACAGCTAGCTCACGCCTTCACGTTGTGCCCCCTATGATATTAGTGTGATCATCACTGGCTATAATCTCTGCCTTTTGTATGTTCACTCCCATGCCTTGATCCCCTTCCTTTGTAATACCTGTCGACTCCGTGGCTTTGACTTCTAACACACTCGTTTTGTTTCCACATTGTTTTAGTGTCCATAACCCTCTGACTGTGCTTGTTGTGTGTAGTCCATTATGTGATTGCTTTCCCTCATGTTTATCGTTTTGCCTCTGACGAAGATTCTGTAAGGATCGAAACCTCATGTCCCTTATGACTACATTTCACATTGGTTCCCCATTATTGGATGCAGTGAGCAGTTTTCATCAGCTTCTTTTGCTACATTAATTTCAAAACTAATGATATTCATGATATTCTGCTAGTACTTTTCGATGTGTTTACCACTGTGTTTCTTTTGCTATTAGGACAGACAGACACCATGGCAACGTTTCATCAAATCAGCAGCCAGAATCTGGAGTGTCCTATCTGCCTGACACTGTTCAACCAACCTAAATCACTGACATGTTCTCACACCTTCTGCAAACACTGTCTGGAACGTGTCTTGGAAACTCAGCGAAACCAGCAAGCTGTAAAATGTCCTGTATGCAGGGAAGGAACGCCCCTGCCCAGTGGAAATGTTGGTAAGTTACAAACAAACGTACCGCTGAGTTCTCTCGTGGACGAAGTGAAAGCCAAAAGTCCAACATGCACAGTTTGTAAGATGGACGAAAAGCTGCCAGCCGTGTCTTACTGTCAGGACTGTGGGAAATACATGTGTAAATCGTGTGAGAAAGCACATTCTATCTGGACACCGTTCTCCATCCACTCAGTAGTAGCCATGAGCGAGGTGCTCTCCGGAAAAGTTCCGATTAAGAGAAGACAGAAATGTAAGAAACACCCTAACGATGATGAGGAGTATTTCTGTACCGGATGTCGTGAGTACGTCTGCCTAAGATGCGGGATGCTAGATCATTTACAAGCAGGGCATCAGATCAAAGAGGCATCTATCCATGAGGATAAAGTGATGACAAATATCAAGGAGTTACAAGAAAAGACAAAATCAAAGAAAACAACCATTGAAAATCATATCGATTTCATAACGACACAACGCAATGAAATAACAAACACGATGAGAAAGCTCAATGTGGATATTGACAAGACGTACGAGGAATATATGAAACTATTGTCAGCCAGAAGAGAAACCCTGAAAAGTGAAGTAAAACGATTGTTAGAAAAATTCGAGAAGGAATTACAAACTATGGAAGAAGAGAGTCGGCGAAAAGTCAGTCAAATGAACGCAATGGAAGAGCTGGTAACTAACGGTATGAGGGTACCACTAGAGAAAGACGCCTTGACTGCACACGACACACTGTGCGAGAACTTGAAGATCTTTCTGGGACATGGTGATCCTGATCACCGTTCACAGAGAGGTGTGACAGAACGAGCTAAGAAGATTTCATTCCGTAAACATGTGAAAGTCAATGAACTTTGTCTTGGAGCGCTGGAAGGTTACACATGGAATGTCAAAGCAGACGTAGAGCTCCCTAGCAAAGGCAGCATTGAGTGTGTTACTCGTGCACCCCAAGATAGTAAGATTGCAGTGGGAACAAGGCCGGGCGGAATCCATTTCTTCTCTCCTAATGGTGAGTTACAGCAGTCGGTGCTGAAGAATGTCTGTGTGACTGGCATTGGATTCCTGTCTGACGGTCGAGGTGTTGTACGTAATTTAGTCAACAATGTGTCACTCTACACTCAACAGTGGAAGAAGCTTTACGTCACGTTCAAGACGATGAGTGATGATGAAGGAGGTCATGCGGGTGGTCTCACTGTGGATAGAGATGATAATATCTACGTGGGTTATTGGGTTTCCGATAAGATCCAAGTATTTACCCAGCAGGGTGGTAATTCAGTCAGGGAAATAGTCTGTGATGGATATTCACCTGAGCAAATATTCTCCTTTCAGTCCACGGGGAAGCTGATAGTGGGAGACATTTCAGAATCTGATATCGTCTGCATTGATGGTAAGGGGAAGAAGAAGAATGTCTTGAAGGTGAAGGAGGGTATGCTTGCCTACCCAGCTGTTTGTCGAGATGATTCGGTCATTGTAGCCTGGGTGAAGGACGGTCTCGTCAGTATCGATCGATACACGAGAGATTTGAATCACGTGCGCAATCTTATTACTGACTTCAAAATGCAAAAAACAGAAAGAGGTTCGTACCGCTTACAAGAGTTTGAGAGTGGCGAGATAGCTTTCTGCACTTCGGATAGACTCTACATATTTGATGTGGGATGTGATAAACAATTTTGTTCTGCAGTACCAGGGTTGAAAAAAAAAAGGAAGAATTCTTTAATGGGAAATTGTAAGTGAATAGAATACACTACAAATGCTAACGCTTACATGTAATGATTGAGTGCACATCTACTCACATGAATATTCATACACTTTTACGAAGGGCCTTAATTATGTCAAAAGGTTACAGTATTCTATGGATTATTGACCATTTCAAAAGTAAAACAGGATCAGTTACAACATTTGTTTTGCGTAGTGTTCTAAATAGTACAACATCATTGGGGGGAAATGCTGCGTAGATCAAATTTGTGTAAACCTACTACACGTATATTCACTGTTACTTCTAAATTTAGTGGTTTTGGGGAATCATGACGGGCGTACTTTACCCCCTGCAGCGTAGGCCTACATGACATAATGAATGGGAATATACCCATCAGGCTCCTTTGTGAAGCTATGTGTGTGTAACTTCTCCGCATAATATAAAGCACATTTCATAAATTGATTGACAATGTCAATATACAGTTATGATCTACGAATCATGGATTTTGTCAATTTCATCGGTTTTCCATTGTATAAGTATTGTGGCTGGTGTACTTTTTCCGGTGTAGCATGGTGTATATGTTACTAGGCAGTAATGTTATAAATCCCGAATCTAAATGAGGTTTGAACACACATGTCTTGGAGTACCGTTCACAAGTTTGAACTGAAGAGCGCCCTCTTCCGGGCAAGTAATGCGTGTACAATAGAAACCCTCAACTTCCGGTGTCTATTTCCTGGACTCTATTTCCGGTCTCTATTTCCTATCTCCTGGACAATAGAAACCCCCAACTTCCAGTCTCTATTTCCTGGACTCTCCCCATCTAGCTATAGATCTATTGCCATCCAGTTCCTCTACAGCTCCTGGTTCTTCCACGCCAAACATTTATCTAATGTTTGACGAGTGTATACTCTGGGTAAACCATTTGGTACTATTAAATGGGCCTTACTGGCTAGAATCTGATATCTCCATGCTTCAAGATGGAACAATAGTTACGTATGGGAGTCAACGGTGGAGATTCAGCCCCCCCCCCCCCCCCCCCACTCAAGGCGGTCGATCATAAACATATACTACATGCTTGTTCCAGATTTGCCTTTAGGATGGAAATGGGTTAGGATTTTGACCCCCTATCATGGACATTCGGAAGGGAAGCCTGCTAGATGGAAGCGTACGACATTCAACAATATTATAAGCAGGATGAAGTACGGACGGCTCAAATGGCGATATCCTGCGAAAAGAAAGCCAGCCCGACATGTACAGCTTTGCTGCAAAGCATGCACAGTTAACAACAGTAAGCACATATACGGGGGTTTGTAATCAACCGTATATTGACCCTATTCAGGATTAATTGGGGAAGATTTGAAAACTATCCCTAATTAAAAGTAGTTCTCGGAAAGAATTAAAAGGCCCCCTATTTCAATTATTTTTATTTATTTATTTATTTATTTATTTATTTATTTTTTTTTTTGGGGGGGGGATTTTTTCCCCCCAATCAAGTCCCTAAATTATATCCTATTCCCGAAAAATCAGGAACGTGCGTGCATGCGGTACAGATGACCACCTGAGGGGGGGGGGGGATTCAAAATGTTCTGAATATCTGATTTTGAATCTATATATATATATATATATATATGTTTGAACATGAGAATTTTTAGTTCGCATTAAATAAACACCATGTAACTAAATGTCATCACATTTTACTCTGCTGTGAGTATGAAAGCTTGACCATAATCTTGATAATTCAGCAAAAACAAGTTACACTAATATTAGGTTTTGTACATTCACTCTAATGACATGACTGATGAAAATGGAATGCAGTGAAAAAAACAACGCACGGGTGCTCTTTTGATGAATTGCTTAATAAGTCTCAGTTTCATGGCATTGTAAACCTAAAATGCAACCATTTGACCCTTGAAACCGAATTTGAGCAAAAGCCGTGATAACGCACAGAGTATCAGGTTCAAAAGGCATTGCACAGACAAAACTGAATACGAAAAATTGCAGGCCACAGTAATAAGTCTGGCCAAGTGCACATTATCGTTGTTGTAGATTAGCCAATCTATTCTTGCAGTAACTCTACCTAACACCAATAATCACAGTATCTTAAGTCTGGTACACATTGTCAGGCAAGCTAAAATCCTTCAGTTGCTAGGTTTCCTTTTTATATTCATTACACCAGGTATGTGGGACCACCTCCCTAATTATACCTAGTGATCAAATAGGAGACATAATTGACAATTCGTTTTGTTGTAGAATCAAATCATTTTGCTCTGTATTCATATGTAAATGTATAATGATGTTACAGAGGTATATCATTTTGTATGATTGGTAGTGTTGCCGCGTTCTCGAACCTAGAAACTTACATTCCAAGAGATTGAATTATGAGAGAGACCAATGATTTTTTTCCTTCAGCATTCAGAGTATTATGGTTTATAATGTATCCCAACACTTCATGCGTGTACACACGCTGCTGTTGTAAGGCAGGGAATAGTGACCATAATATCTCAATTTTAAAAGAAAGTTGCTATTTCAATTAGGAAGAGGTGAAAAGTAACTGTTGTTTTGCACAAAACAAAGGAAAAACTAACTGTCTGTATGGTAGAGAGTGATTTCGTTAGTCTGCATACTAGATTTTGGATAAATGGTCACACATGTGATGATACGAACGAAATCAATTTGTGCCTCATCCTGCCGTTTTCCTTTTCATTTCCTAAAACCTCCTCTAGAATGCCTCTCTCTCTCTCTCTCTTTCTTCATCCCCCCTCTTTCCTTCACATCTTCATTTTCTATTTCATCCACATCTTCATTTAATGATGTTCCTTGCCTTCTGATGTCTGTAATCGCTCACTTATTTTATAAATTTGGAGTAAAGTATCGGACTGAACCACTAACGTCATTTGTATAATGGAGTTGTTTGAAATGTGTCTATATCATATTGTGATTTATTGAATAAAAACGAGAAGCTGTATTTTATGGACAACACCAAAGAATTTAAGATAGATGTCTATGGATAGTTATTCGTAGGATAGCATCAAAAAATATGTTTCATATAATGCCATGTCATAATGATTTAAAGGAAACCAAAAGAGAAATGTGGATTGATTCAAAAAAAAATGTGGTGTAGTACAAAAAAAAAAATGCTAAAAGATGTAAATAGCTTCAAATGGAAGGACTTTGAAAATATTATTGTGACATGTTATTGAAACATCATATTACACGCATTTGTAATATAGTAGTGTTGTATTTTTTCATCACAGCACGTTAGTTATTGCTGTAGAAAATGTCCACTTTGCTAATCCGTATCTATGATTGGCATCCTTGTACGCAGTCATGTACAGCATGCTTTTATATATTGTTATGATTAGAAAGAAGATTATTACAATGTCATATAAGCAAGACAAGAAGAGACCTTCTGTGTACCTGTAGGGCCTACTTCGCTTGAAAATGAATGATAGCATGATTTAGATTTTAGCAGTGCATGCATTTACATGCTTGTATTTAGTGTTTTGTCGGCCGAAATTACAATGTTTCGCTATAATTACGACACCACCTCAATGTAAGAGTAGGCATCTAATTACCGTGATATATTTTATCAAATCTTGTCTTCTACCTCTTTTCCCTCTCGTTTGTAAGGCCTGATGACATCATGACATGCTGTAAATATGCCTTCTTTTATTTTAAGCTTGTTTGTTCATTTATTTCTATTGTTTCTTGGTCCACGTTTTAACAAATGAATTATAAATGTAAAACAAAAATTGAATAGGGAATTATTGTCGAATACAACAAATAAGAGAATTAAGACATGAGAAATATAAGGAATCTAGAAAGAAACATTGCTTTGTTAAAGGGGGCAGATTCCCAGTTAACCTCCGTTGTCTTATTACATTGCCATTATGTTTCTCTGTTGTTTTGGATATCATGTTGTACTGTGTCATGTGTTGTTTTATGCTGTAAACTGGTATATGAACTCACTTATAGTGTTTTTTCATAGATTTTTTTTCAATTTAAACGTATTGAAATAAATCAAACAAACATTTGGATGTTACTAACGTCACTGTTTTGTGAAGACATGTGAAAACATGAAAAGAATTTCTTATTTTATGTCGGTTGTAATGAGAGATATTTAGATTGTGTTTCTTTTACTTTAGTATATTAGTAATGTCATATTGAACATGACTTGGACTTGCATTTGACCCGTGCTCTGAATGCGTGTTAACTTGTATTGATCTAATACCCTGATCATCACTATGTGGCCAAAAGAATATGTAAGTGTGTGTCATAATTATGTTATATGATAATTTTTGTATCATACACTTTTCGTCAGATTACTTGAATTTTGTTACTTGAATAAAACAAACAAACTTCCAAACAAAGATTCCACCAGTGACACAATCATCTTTCAATTATTGGTAAAGTACCAATTTCATCAACAAAGTACGTTGGAATACACCTTTCCCTAGGCCAAGAATAACTTACGTGTTTCCCTTACAACCGCTTCCAAATGTAAAGTGTATCCACAGAACTTAATTGCAGAACTTATTTGTCGCAACGTATTAAGAACGCTTGCTGCCATTCTTACAGTGTTTCAAGATACAATATCTCAAGTCAACAACACCTCCGATATAACACACATTTTTTATATAAAACATATTCCAATGCATCCAGAATTAAATCAGAATGTGAAACAAGGCAAAATAAATACAAAGGAAAGTTCAGAGTTTCGGACTTAAAGGCTGGGAGACTGAATCAGCTTTCATAGGACGTGACGTCTCATTTGTTGATGCATACCGAAATCATAAAAGTGACATGCCAAGAAATGTTTGTCATTTTGTTTTTGTCACTTTTAGAGAAGAAGGCAGATGAGGATTTATGTTTGGAGATGAAAGCGGAGTTTAATACGTTTTACTTCAATACTGAGAAGAAAGACAAATATTTGATAATTTCCGCTGATGCAAATAAGAGCCGAATGAGGGTCGAAAGCCCCCCCCCCCCCCCCTCCCCGATTGAGGACCTGTACGTATACCCGGTATTAAATAGGTTGAATAACACTGGATGCTCTATAATCAGTTTAACGTGGGGGGAAATGGTTGTTGTGGTGGTTTTCCGCTCATTCTTGTTGGCAAAAGGCATCGTTGCAGAATAATTCATTACAATATCTTCTCCAGAATGTCCAAAAGACAAATTGAGCGGAATGAAAGGGAAATGTTGGTACAAGAAACACTTATGATATACTGTATGTTTCACAGCTAAATTTGTATGTTTCGGAGATCGTTGTTCTAACATTATTGTTACCACTCTCTCTTATAACTTCATCAAAGTATTGCGTTGACTCTAAAAAAACTTTTTAAACAGCCTGGGCGTTGGCGGCCGAAGTTTTTAGATTTTTGAAATCCCATTTCATTAAAGGACAAGTTTACCTTCATAGACATGTGGACTGAGTGAATGTAGCAATAGTAGAACACATCAGTGAGAGTTTGAGGAAAATTGGACAATCCGTTCAAAAGTTATGAATTTTGAAGTTTCTGCTAAGTCATTGCTGGATGAAAAGAACTGCTACAGCTTGTGATGTTACATGTGTAGAGAACGATATTAAGAAAATCTAAAGAAAATTCAACATATTTTCACTTTTCACGCATAATAACAAAAAAGACACTTGACTTGCCTCTTTGAGAAAGCAGGGGGAATAATATCACTCTTAACATACCTCAGTAACAAGTCGAGAAATGTGCACTTTTTTCAAAAAATAAGATTTTATGAAATTCTCTTCATATTTTCCTTAAAGCGTTACACGCATATGACAGCATACAACATGAACAATGCTGTACACTGTAGTAGTCTTCTCATCCAGCAGTGACTGCGCAGATACTTTTAAAAATTCATAAGTTTTGAACGGAATGTCCGATTTCCCCCAAACTTTCACTAAAGTGTTCTACTAATAATGCTGCATTCACTCAATCCACATGGTCATGAAGGTGGGCATCTCTTTTAAAGTTTACATATTGAACACTATAAACGTATATCAACTTGATTCACATTGATCAGCTGATGATATCTGTTGATTTAAGAGCTTGAAAATAATATTTATCTACACGGAATATAGAAGGAAGATACTTTGAATAATTCTGCAATCATAATGTGATAGTGATGAAGAGAAGTTTTAATACTGAGATTACAGATGATTTTAGTCGTCTTAATCCACAGTCTTAATCTCTCAATCCATGAACACTCAAATTGTTTAATTGGTTTATATTGGTGGTCTAAAGACATTGCTGAAGACAGAAGTTAGATTTTTTTATCCTCATGTTTATTTGTTTTTCTGCAATACATGTATTATATATATATATCATATATATATATATATATATATATATATACATATATATATATATATATATATATATACATATATATATATATATATATATATATATATATATATATATATATATATATATCTAGAGAGAGAGAGAGAGAGAGCAAAAAAAGCAACAACAAACAACAATGTAAGATAACAGTAAAGACTCTAGTACTTACGAATATCATAATTACGCAAAATGTTTTTGAAATCACCCGCATATTGATATCTACTATAGAGGTCATGGATGCAGCCATTTTTAATGACGGAATCAGAATATGCGACAAGTTTCATAAGAATACGAGACAAGATTCATAAGAATGGCAAACAAGTTTCAGCACTTGTATGAACCAGCGGGCCACAATTTTTACTCAATTGATAGCCGAAATGGAGTACCTTCACATCTTTGGAGCCACATTGGCCACCATAAAACATTCTTTTATTTCTGTTTGGCATGATAAAATTTTCAGTCGTATCTTTGTGTTCGTAAGTATCAGTGTATAATGATGTCGATATCAATCTTTTCAGTACGCATAAAAACTCTATATGAGACACTGCGGAATATCTCGGTAAACCATTGCTACAGTCATTTTGGATGCCATTAATTTTTGGTTGATTTGACTACTTCACTCAGCTGAATTGTATCTAAAAATACGAATTAATTGCTTTTCATCCTTGGCTTAATCCACCGCGTTAATTGAGAGCACAATATTTCCCAATTTATACAAAAATATAAAGGAATTTCCGTTTACACAGGTCTTTTTCAAATATCTTAAAACTTTCAAAGACATTCAGCACCCTCGAAATTGGGAAGACCATCAATTTGCATGTATTTTCAATTTTTCACCATTAAGAAAAAAAAATATTCATATTGGAATTTCAATTGTTGACACCTATTTTGGCTGTCATCTTGAACATCTTTAAACCCTAAAGAATGCAGATGTTGGATCAACCAGATTCGGATTCAGCACCCTCGAAATAAGGTAAAACCATCACTGAAGAGTTTGTTTCCAAAACCTGCTAAATCCACTTTAGACAAAGTGGAGAAAAAGAGTGTTTTTTATATCACATAATTTATTATTTGCAATTTCTCTAATGTGGAATTATTGTAGCACAAGATGAACCTACATGCAAGAAAAGATCGCAAAACCACCCTTCCAAAAAAATCTAGATTCCATGAGTTTTTTTTTTTTTTAATTATCGATTTGAATTTTTGAATTACATGTGGATTTAGCTGATTTTGGAAACAAACATGGATTATAGCACGTTTTGGAAACAATGAACATCCTGATCAGTACGGAAATCTCGTGAACACAAAATCGTAAGTATCCCTCTGGGGATTTTTATCATACGTGGCTCAGGGATGAACCATGATGAGCAGATAAGATGATTAGATTTTGAGTGAGATCTATCAAAGGTCAAAGGTCAATGAACTTTGTGTAAATATGCTATTCTTACCTTTTTATCCTGTTATTTGGAGAACCCATGGGTGGATTTTCATCAAACTTGGTACACAAGTGCACAATAAGAAGTGTAATGAACCAGTAAGATTTCGGGCGAAATTCGCTCAAAGGTAAAAGGTCAACGGTCATTGAACTTTGTCTAAATATGCAATTTAACCTTTTTCATCCCGTTATCTCAAGAACCCCCCTGGGTGGATTTTCATCAAAGTTGGTAGGCCCTACATGAGTGCACAATGAGAAGATAATGAACCAATAAGATTTCGGGCGAAATCCACTCAAAGGTCAACGGGCAAAGGTCAATGGCATTGTAGGAATAGTGTGTACCTTTGATTTATTTATACTTAAGATATGCTTTAGCTAAATATTTCACTGTACTGAGTGTATTACTGCTACCGTCAGATGACTGAGTGAACTAAGAAAATCAACTGAGTGATTGGTATCCCCGCTTTTTTACACTTCTGTACTAGTAAACCACCGAGAATACTAAACAGTAACGAATGTGCCATTACCACAGCAACATACAGGAAAACAACAGAAATAGATCTGCAAGCATTTTTGCCTGATTTTGAGGACATAATGCACTTTTACCATGGAAACGTATTTTCCAGAACTGTTGAAAAGTGTGAATTTTACAGCCTTACATCAAGTTTTTTATGTGTGCCAATTTTCTTGTGAATTGTTTGAAAACTGGAAAAGCGGTTTGATCCGGAAACCTTTTACCTGATTTTAGGCCATAAAGCACTGTTACCATGGGAGAGCACTGTCACCTACCACTGGAAAAAAAAAAAATGTCTTGCATAGCTGCTTATTAAAATTATCATGTTTACCAAGTTTTATTTGAATTGCTTGAAAACTGGAGAAATAGTTCGATCTTCAAGTCTTTTACCTGATTTGGGGATATAATGTGCTGTTACCAAGGCAACCTACTTTTTGCAGTTGTTGAATTTGTGTCCTGCACATCTTCATACAGAACTCAACATGACCGCCAAATTCCATATGAATCGCTTGAAAACTGTAGTAGTTTGATATGTAAACCTTTTATCTGATTTGGGAGCTATAATGTGCTGCTGTTACCATGGCAATGCAATTTCTGCTGCTGTTGAAAACTATGTCTTGCAGAACTTTAAATTGAACTCAGCATGCGTGCCAGATTTCATATGAATCACTTGAAAACTGTACAAGTAGCGTTCGATTTGTAATCGTTTTACCTGATTTTGAGGATATAATGTGCCGTTACCATGGCAACACACTTTCCACTGCTGTTGAAAACTATATCTTGCACAACTTTACCTTTTACTCAACATGTGTGCTAAATTTCATAGGAATCCCTTGAAAGCTGGTAGTTCGAGCTGCAAATGTTTTACCACACTTTGAGGCTGTAATGCGCTGTTACCATGGCAACACACTTTCTGCTGCTGTTGCAAACTTGTTCTGCACAGCTTTACATTGAGCAGTGTGCACAATAAAGCATGTTCCTAGTAATGTATTCACGCACACTCCACACCGGCTCAGTCAAGAATAGGGTGTAATGCCGTTTGCTGATTGGTCGGTGGGGGAAGGGGTTGTCCTACTGGATTTAGCAGGTTTTGGAAACAAACAGAAATGGATTTAGAAGGTTTTGGAAACAAAGTCATTTTAATGTCTTATATTTTTCTTGTTTCTAAATTGAAATTCATTGAATTGGAAGTGTCAGTTGTGGGAAAGGTGATAAAGCATAGATTACACAAAATGGTGGATTCAGCACGTTTTGGAAACGAATTCTTCAATTGTTTTCAATTTTTCACCATTTTAGAAGGAAATAAGGGGCCTACATGGGAATTTCCATTTTCGGCGGCCATTTTGAATATCTAAAAATCCTCAAGGATGCAAGAGTTGTATCCTGCAGATTCAACACACTCGAAAAAGGGTAAAACCATCGAGTGTTTTCAATTTTTACCCTTTAGAAGGAAACACATGGGAATTTCCATTTTTGGCAGTCATTTTGGCAACCATTTTTTTGGTGGCCATCTTGAACATCTAAAAAACCCTCAAGGATGCAAGAGTTGCATCATCCAGATTCGGATTCAGCACCCTTGAAATAGGGTATAACCATCAATCATTTTCAATTGTTCACCATTGAGAAGGAAATACACTTGTACATGTAAATTGGAATACATGTATCTGTTTTTGGCAGCCATTTTGGCAGCCATCTTGAGTATCTCAAAACCCTCATGGATGAAAGAGTTGCATCATCCAGATTTGGATTCAATATCCCTAAATAGGGTAAAAATATCAAGAAACATTGGGTGGACGGTAAAACAAGGTTCAGCCTCTGGCACCTGGCCAATAACAAAATGCTGCCAATCAACAATGTACCATGTGATGACTCAAATAATTCACTCCAAACAGTTCATCTCTTTAACCATTCTTTTATTAATTTTTCATTCATGATTTCTTTCACAATCATCAAAAAGAAACCTGTCCATTGGTATTCAGTTCATAAAGATCTATAGAATAATTTGTTGTTGGTATTTGTTCACTTTTCCTTAAAAGCCTTCATCATGGCACAGGGTGCATGTTGGTGACACACAGCCAAATAAATAAAAATAAGACTGCATTTCAGAATTCAGAGATCTGAACATGTCAATACACGTACAAGCATTTCCCTTTTCTTGAATACATTGCTCAGATGCTGACCACTTCCTCATGCGAACCATCCTACACACCATGCAGATAAAGCTGATGAAATATGTATGAATGTATGGGGGGGGGGGGGGAGGGACTCTGTATTAATCTGTCTCTACAACCAACCTTATGATTGATTCCTGTCATGAAAATTCATTCTGATGTGATTTACTGTCATTTACTTGAGTGACGAGCGAGGCTGCAAAAGATCAACATATGTACAACACCCTCACCACTTTAGGCATCACTTTGCATAATGGTATTTGGGAGAAAAAAACACCATAATTTGAAGGGCAAATATAGGTTTTCATGGACAATTATACAGATATTCTATAAAGGGGATGGAAGTCTTGAAAAAGAATGAGAGATACATGTAAATGTCTCAGAACATCTTTGATTGTATAGCTGAGATATATACAATACAGTAATACGTACATCATTCTAGCTTTCAAGACAGATGTTAGCCAGAAAAAGTATGCAACAGTGTATTATGCATACTACTAAATGTTTCCTTCTTCAGGGCATAATCTTTTAAACATGCATTAGATACATTGTCCTCTGTATAGATAACACTTCACTGGAATCAATGATTACAATCACAGACAGCCGTTATTGCAACAAAATAGTGCATGTACGTTGGCTGATACACAGACTGTAGATATGTTGGTGTGTAAATCTGCCGTTGCTTGTCCTTATTACAAGTAACATGCTTCACAGCTTCTAATTGAAACAATTCTTCAGTCCATAATGGCAATATCTCTACCGCCGTCACATAGAAGTACAGTAGCAAAGAGAAAGTGTACCACGCAGCCCTGAGTTAGATTTGTTACGATTCATTACGCCATCTCCAACTACTGTAAACGTTGATATTTTCGCGTGATTAATTTTTCGCACTGAGCGGCTCAAAAACACATGTATTTGTGGGTTGTTGAATTTGCGATGGGCAATTGTCAACCCATAAGTTCAAAATGTGCAGAGAAACCTCTGAAGATATTTTCACAGGTTTTTGAATTTGCGCTAGCCAGAAGTAGCGTGAAATACGCGAAAATTAATGTACCGTGAAAATTTCTGTTTACAGTAGGTGTGGAACAAGTGTACCATCAGCTCATTTATGTGAGTGAGTGTGGTTAACACTGTTATTGATGAATATCATGGAGCAACTCAACACTGCTGTGATAGTTACCAACTCCACATTAGCTTTTCACCAGCATTTACAAAGTCCTATAAGCATTTTGGCAACAAAAAAAAGGGGGGCCAGAAAAAATTAGAAACTTATATCAAGACGATTACTGAATCTCATTCCGAATGGAAATAAGCAAATCCCCATACAGGGTATTCTTGAATATGTGACTGACAAAATTAAAACAACATTCTTGCTGAAGACCATATGCACACACCAAGAAAAAAAAAAATCATATGTGAATACAGTCGATACAAGTATGTAGAGCCTTGGCCAATACATTATAACAAAACACATAAATCATGTTTTAAAGTGCCTTTCTTGTTTATAGTAATCACTCACATTATACAATTATGTACTCTCATTTGATCGTCACACACACAAAAATAATACTAATGACTATTAATACTTTTTGTATTGATAATTCTCTCAGAATCATACTTCAACCATTGTGTTGGCTTAATTTTACATTACTTGGTACATGGTCAGTGCTGTAGTATCTTGTAAGTTTAAATCTTCAGATGGTTGTGTTTCGGTGAAATTTACACGAAATGAAACAAAGAACATACAAATATAATATGTGCAATGGCATCTCCACACAGAAAGTAAAAATGAAGTAAAATGAAACACCACTAATAAAAGGAACAGCTTAAACAAGTCAAGGAATATCATACAACAGAATAAGCTTAGTTCAGGCATCATACCATTCCAAAGCCATTCAAACAAACCTCTTAAGCATCCACAGAACTATCCCCTCTATCTTTATTAGTCTTCAAGCCATGATCATGAGATACTTAAACAACATTTTTATTACAGAAAATTTGTATATTGCCCTAATACCATTTAACATGCTGGCCCCAACAGTAACATTTTATTAAATATTACTCTAATTAATGATATGTCATACGAAAATGAATATTTCATGTCTTCCATCGTATATCAGCCACTCATTGATGAAGGGGTATGAAGCAATGGTCTGCTTCCTTGCTGGGAATAGGGGGATTCTATTTTCCCTAATATATAATCTGCTGATCTGTCCATAGAAAGCAATAGCAATTTAAGTTCCTGAAATATAACACCACATTCAAGCCAACACAAGTGCGATGCTGCCATTTTCTTAATCTTAACATCCCATTCAAACATTTAAAACCGGTGACATATGACCACCGTCCCTTCATTTCTTCTCTGCCTCAACTTAAGAACATACTCTGTAGCACTTCAGGATGCAACCAGTATGTACTCACATCTCGATGTGATGCTATCCACAGGAGGTATTCAGCCTTATCATATTGGTCTCAAATTCTCGAGCGTAATGTGTAGATTCAGAGATAAACATGTTGGTGTCATCAATGGTAGTCAAGGAAGGGTAGCACAGGCAGACATAAGCCAGCCAAGGGGGGAGGGGCGATGAGATTGTGGTGAAAGTCCAACAAAGGGGAGAGGTGGGGGGCAGGGAAAGGGGGGAAGGGGGTGGAGAGAAGCTCTTCACGAGTCTGCACTTTCCTTCAGAAACTGGTAAACGGAGGAGAAGTCCTTAAGGGCGTATCCCTGGTTGCACATCAGGCGGTAGATTTGGCAGCTGAGGGATCCCAGGGGGGTGGGTGTCTTGGTGGCCACGGATGCTGCACTGGACAGCCCCAAATCCTATCAGGAGTGATACAGGCATGAAATCTTATAAGAATAGTAGAGTGATGTTACCTCTGTGGACTTCTGATGCTGTTCTAGTAACGCTATACAGACAACAGTTCATTTGGTAATAACCATTGACGAGGCAAGAAAAATAAAACTAGCCATGAAAGTCAGTTTGGGTTGCCATATTTCTCCTGTTTCTGAAAAAAATGCAGTAATAGTGCTCACCTGATGATTAGGACCCACTAACACAAGAACCAAGTTAAAGACGCAACAACTTCTATGTGACATGACATTCTATAATGTGTTATTTCCACCATTAAAGTGTGACTGCAACCCACTTACAAAGTAAGTGGGCCATCCAGTCTTAGCACTTGTTTGGACTTACAATTGTGTGATCTTGTGCATATCTAAGTGACTATTTTTAAAGGTACTAGCCCACATTTTCAAACCCACGAAAATCAAAACTGCATAAAACAGGTCCAATATGACTTCAAGTACAAGTTATAACAGTAACATACCTCACCTGTCGCTCTTTGTCTATACCATTCGATAAAAGAGAGAAAATCATCGTTTTAAAATCAATTTTCAAACCGGGTCAACCCGACCCAAAATCGAATTACGAGCGCGGGCTATAGCTACGTACATTGTACATGTAACACGTACGTGGACCGGAGCTAGCGAGCGTTATACGCATGCATACGGATTACGGTGCATTTTCATTTATTTTTATGAAAGTAATGGACTAATTGGAACGAAACTTTGCACAGGTGTTACTGCAATCATACCCAAACTCCATGCTAACTATGAGACCAATTGCTGCAGGTTTACAAATGTGGGCTAATACCTTTAAGGGAAATTTACCCTAAATATATTGTATGTGGATGGAGTGAACGCAATAATATTAGAACACATCAGTGAAGTTCAAGGAAAATTGGACAATCCGTTCAAAAGTTATGAATTTGTAAAATTTAGGTGCCATCATCGCTGGATGAGAAGAATACAACAGTTCATAACATCACTGTAGAACAATGATATGAAGAAAATATTACGAGAATTCAGCACCTTTTAATTTTTCTAGCATAATGAAAGAGCACTTGACATACCTCTTTCAAATAGCAGTGGGATTGATATTCCCCTTGTAAACGTATTTGTCAGTAACAAGTTGAAGCAATGAGTCTTTTTCATTAAAAGTAATATTTCATAAAATTTTCTTCAAACTTTCTTTATATTGTTGTTCTTTGGTGACCTCACAAACTCTTGTATGTAAGTCTTGTATCCCACAGGTGTATACATACAGCCTCGGGGTTCACACATACCTTGGCCATGAGTGCAGTGCCAAACCCGCCCTGGTAGTTGTTGCTTGAGGGCACTCCTTCCATCACTCCGGGGACTGGGTTGTAGGTGTCACAGGACCAGGATCGCCCTGTGCTTGTGCTCATGATGTCTGCCAGTACCTTCTTGTCTAAACCAAGCCTGAAAAAAAAAAAAAAAAAAAATGTGTAGACCACATAGGGTATTTTTAATGGCTTCAAAGTGCACTGTACATTAATGCTTTCTCAACTCCCGAGTATGACAAATGACAAGTTACTGACAACATGAAAAACTCTACGCAGTAAAAACCTATATTCATGTTAAGACAATAAATGGCTGTGGCACACTATAATATACTGAATTTTGTTGGTTAGGGGTTATTGTCTTACTGAATAACATCACTGAATTTCAATCACAAGCACTTCACAAAAATAGCTAAAGACAGTACAGCAAGACACAGCTTGAAAATAATCACACTGCAATAAAGGCAAAAGAGACAAAACAAAAATTAATAGAAGACACACACAAAAAGGTCACACTCATGGACTTTGACTTGGGGGAAGTGTTATTGAAAGAATCATAAATGGGCTTTGATTTGCTGCAGCTCTTGAGGTAGGACTTATTGGCATAGCTTATTTTTTCCCGTAGGATTCATCTGTGGAAAGGCAATCTAATGCTAGGAGTCCACTGGGCCGGCGCCAGTTGGTGCCAGTTTGCGCCAATGCAATTTGCTGTGGCGCCTAGTGGCGTGCAGTGGCTCAAACTGCCTCCCAACTGGCCGTGGTGGCCCGTAACGGCGGCAAAAATTGAGTTTGGCGGCAAGAAAATTTCAAAATGTTTGAAATTTTCGTCGCGCCACTTTCAGCGCGAAGTGTCCACCAAGTGGCACCAAAAGTTGCAAACAATCCGCCTATTGGAATCCACTGGAATGTAATGGCGTGCGCCACGTTGCGCCAATGAGATTTTGCGCCACGTGGCGCCACTTGGCACCACAGAGGCGGATAGTCCGCGCCAAAGCGCTCCAAATCAACAGTGGCGCGAGCCAAACGGCACCTGACTGGTGACTATTTCGTGCCAAATACCACTTGGTTTCCGCCAAATACCACTTTGTTTCCACCATTTAGCGCCACTTGCCGCCTATGGAAGCATGACTGCATCGCAGGACTTTCTCACACAACTTTCAGTATTCAACTCGACAACACCTCTGTAGACGCAGTTTTTCCTTCACAATTTCTACAAGATTTCACATAATTTTCAAAGAAGATGCCCCCAAAAGGCAACAAAGGCAGTAGCAAGGGGAAGAATGACAAACTTGAGCAGTCCAAGAAGAAGGACCCCCAACCCAAGAAGCTCAAATTGAGCTCCAGGCCCCCTGCAAGCAGCAAAGATGACGAAGAGGATGAAGACCTTCGCATGGTGGCGCTGGCTCAAGCTGATAGAGGCTCCGCTCCAAGACCTGCTACCCCTGTCCAAGATGTTGCTCCAGACCTTCCACCCCAGGCCCAAGAACAAGACCAGCCCTCCCCAGCTTCACCTACATCCCCTTCCAGTCACCATGCAAGTGAAGCTGAAGAGGAGGTTGCACAAGCAAGTCCTGGTAAGTAATCATATAGGTCCAGATTATCCACTGCCTCCTATGGTAACTTTATGGACTTAAGTTGTAGACTGTAATTGTATTGTGTTTGCGCTATACTGTGTTGTTATGTCAAAAACTTAGTGGGAGCATAAATGGTGTCTTTTTTTGATCGGTGCATCTTAAAAGTTGATGGTTTTGTTGATAAAAATGTACTATTTAGAGTGGTCTCTGTAATATGTTATTACTTATTCCTTACAGCAGTACCATATGATTTATATTTATTTCAAATATGGGTATTTGTTGTCTATGTATAGCTGGGCCTTCCTCTCCCAAGGAGAAAGAGAAAGAACCCACAAACAGGAGGCAGAGGAATAGGGGCGGTTCTGGAGCGAGGCGGAGGACCGTTAAAGCTCAATGATGCTCAGGAGGAAGAGGCAAAAGAGTACTTGCTGGGGTGCCCGGGCCTCTACAACAAGCGGGATGCCATGTGGGCCGAACCTGACAAGAAAGATGAGGCCTGGAAGAGGCTGGCCGACCAGTGTTTTTATTGACGGTTATGGAGCATTGCGTTTGTCACTATTTTTGACACTTAAAGAGCATTGTGTTTCTTTAATACTAAGACTGACACTTATTCATGGAGCTTTAATGTGTTCATGGATGTGATTGGATAGTTGGGTGATTGTTTTTCTAAGTGTGTGATGTATGCATATTTTCCTTATGTCATTAAAATTTCATAAAAATGTCATTTGTGATTTATTGTTGTCTTGTTACAAAGGTGTTGTGAATAATAGAGTACACAGCCACACAGGCAGAACCTTCCAGTAAGGACTTATAGAACAGGAATAGCAGTGTTTTTATTGACGGTTATGGAGCATTGCATTTGTCACTATTTTTGACACTTAATGAGCATTGTGTTTCTTTAATACTAAGACTGACACTTATTCATGGAGCTTTAATGTGTTCATGGATGTGATTGGATAGTTGGGTGATTGTTTTTCTAAGTGTGTGATGTATGCATATTTTCCTTATGTCATTAAAATTTCATAAAAATGTCATTTGTGATTTATTGTTGTCTTGTTACAAAGGTGTTGTGAATAATAGAGTACACAGCCACACAGGCAGAACCTTCCAGTAAGGACTTATAGAACAGGAATAGCAGTGTGTTTATTGACGGTTATGGAGCATTGCATTTGTCACTATTTTTGACACTTAATGAGCATTGTGTTTTTACTATGGTTGACACTTTTTCATGAAGCTTTAATATGTTTATGGATGTGATTGGACAGTTGGATGATTGCTTTTGTTTGTGATGTATTCATATTTTCCTTATGTCATTAAAATTCCATAGAAATGTCATTTGTGATATATTGTTGTCTTGTTACAAAGTTGCTGTGAATGATTGTTCGGGGCCAATTGGTAGAATGGCTTAAATGTTTAATTGTGAAATAATAAATACTGCCAAATATTAATGCATGTGTTTTTTCTTTAAATTACTATTTACTTTTGCCATTTAATGATTTACCAAAACATCAAAAGTACTTTAGTAGTTTAGGAATATCTAATATACATTCTATTTTTTAACTGCTAAACATGAATAAATTTTTACTTTCTACAAATAACATGTCAGTACTAGACCTTTATCATTTATAGGACATATTGACACAAGAAATAATTGTCATGAGTGTTGGGCTTTATTGCAATGTAATAAAGTTAAGTTTTTCATAACACAATTCAATATGACAAAAATTTTCATACAACAATACTATATGACAAAGAGCACTGTGTTAAAGGTAATCTGGAGTATCGGTATAATGGGTGAAAAATCTTTCAAAAGAGTTCCCATCTGTTTGCTTCCCTCCTAAAAGCATCTTATGTTAATGTTGTTCCATGAAAATAATTCAACTAAAATGTGCTGAATATTTGTAGAATTCGAAGTTAAAACATGGCGTTATTTTTTGTGTTCGCCACTCGGCAAATATTATTCTTTCATTACAGTCCCATATATGGTTTTCTGTGTTGCTACTTTGCTAACATGGTTATATATTTTGAAATTTCTTTAAATTCAACATGTTCTCCAGTTCTAAACAACATCAATGTGTACCAGAATGTAATTTTATGTGACATGAGCAATAAAAGAATGATTTCTACGCAGTGTCTGTCAAAATGAAATCAGAGTGCAGATACTCCTTATTTATAGGCCTACCTTTAACCAGACTAGTGCATCACACCAGTCCATAGAGAAATACAATATCACAATCAATGTTTTCTAAGACAGTCTTTACTCCTGTTCAAAAGTACTACAAAATGTTGTCTAGACCATCTTATCCTGCCATGCAACCGCTCCCGCACTGTTGAAGTAATACTTGAGCATATCCCTCTGGCGTTTGGCAAGCTCAGTGTCCCTGTTTCCCCTGATGGGCCTGTCCAAATCCTCAGTGATGGCGGCAGTTCTCCAAGCTCCAGGGATGAGGTTGTGCTGGGCATCCTCCTGGTCCAACATGCGGACGTCCAGTGCCTGATAGCGCTTCCTGATGAGGTTGTGCAGCATGACGGCAGCTTCAACGAGCAGGCGGACTGTGTCTGGTTCCTGTCTCATCAGGCCAAGGAAGCACTGGAACCGCAAGGCCAGAATACCAAAGGCGTTTTCAACAACACGCCTTGCCCTGGACAGCCTGTAGTTGAAGATCTGCTGTTGGTCAAGGTTACGACGGCCATAGGGTTTCATCATGTACGTCCTCACGGCGAAGGCATTGTCTCCCACGCAAAAGTACGGCATAGGGTGGTCGTCATCATCATGGGGTAGAGGAGCTGGATCTGGGATGCCTACAGTGCCAGCATCAATGCACTCCTTCAGTTCACTATTGTTGTAGATCTGGGCATCAGATTGATGGCCAACCCCACCCACATCGATCCACACGAACTGGTACTTTGAATCTACAAGAGCCATTAGGACAACCGAGAAGAACTGCTTGTAGTTGAAGTAAAGGCTGCCTGAGTTCTTGGGCTTCTGAATACGGATGTGCTTTCCATCCAAGGCTCCCAGACAGTGAGGAAGATTCCATCTGGCTTCAAAATCACCTGCAACCTCAAGCCAGCCTTCATTGGTTGTGGGGAGGGAGATGACTTCTGCAGCATACTCATCCACTATCGCTCTGGCTACGTCAGGGACAAACTTCTGGATGGTTTCCTTGCCCACTCGGAAGTTGTAACCCAGCTCGGCATAGGTGGCCCCAGTGGCGAGATGGCGCAGGAAGACGCACAACTTGAGACCAGAGGGAATGGCCTTCCTGAAGTGGGTGTCCTTCTTCTGCAGGTGGAGTGTAAGCCTGATCAACAGCTCATCAAACATCTCTGGGGACAACCTGATGTAGTTCTTGAACTTCCTCTTGTCATTCTCCCTCAGCTCATTCATGAGGGTATGGTACTGTCCACGTTCGGCCCTCAGCTGCTGTGGGTGGAGCATGGGTCTAAACCATCATTTGTGCTTCCTTTTCTTCTCACGAGGCTCTTCTTCTTCAGGATTGGCCACCATAAGTTGATAGGCAGTGGCCACCTCAGCATCTCTCATGATCTTCTGATGGAGCAGCATCATCACTCCAACATTATCAAAAGCCTCGGACATATCGAAATTGTAAATATTTAGTAGAGAATTTGTTCATACAGCAGCTGAGGAGGTTCTGAACCAGGTAGTCGATGGCCGATATTTATACAGTCGGCAAGTAGCGCAAAGTGGCGGCAAGTTTAAACCAATTTTGCGACCGTTTGGCACAAACTAATCACCAAGTGGCGCAAAGTAGCCGTCCATCGGTGCAAATGGCGCCAACATGGTGAAATTTGGAATCAAATAGCCATGTAATGGCGCGAATTGGCGCACCATTTTGAAGCAAGGCAGGTGGCATTTGGCGCACGCCATATGACACCCAGTTTATTCCACTTGGCGACATACATGCCGAGCGAACATTAATTTGGCGCCACAGCGAGCCACTACGCACCAATCACATAATATTTGGCGCGAACTGGAACCAACTGGCACCGGCCCAGTGGACTCCTAGCATAATCAGAAGCACATAATACTAATGGAATACGTACATGTGGAATGGCCGTAGGAATTACAGATCGCGAGGACTTTAAAGTGCTGAGTGTTTTTACAGCATCATCCCACATCCAATACCATACATTCTTTTTTTTTTTTTTTGTAAAGAAGCGTTACAGTTCTGCCCATGTCAAGGTGTAAAAGGCACAAGAAAAGTATATACAGTTTGTACATGTTACAATGCAGAGGTATTGAGGACTTACCTTATGCCAAGATGCATGACCTCTGACGTGCCAATCATGGAAATCGCCAGCATCATGTTATTGCAAATTTTGGCTGCCTGTACAAGAGAGCAAGAACAAAACCCAATGTCAATTACTTCAGAATCAATGATCCCAAAAATGAACTGTTTCACAGTTTGAGTTTTTTCTTCTTTTTTTTTTTCGAATGTTTGTATCTCAATATGATATGATACCAGCACAAATATACATGTTTTGTTATTATTATTATCATTATCATTATTATTATCATTATAATAATAATTATTATCATTATTATTATCATCATTATTATGATTGTTATTTTCATTATTGTTATTATTATTACTATTATCATTATTATTATCATCATTATTATAATTATTATTATTTTTTTTTTTTTGCATATGAATTTATACTTTTAGTAGTGGCATGTGTAAAATCTGGGAAAACTCATTTGACTGCTTATAAGAAGTTTAGGAGTTTAAAATTGTCTACTCTCAAAGAAATTAACATAATAATATGTTGATAGAGCATCCAGCATGGACAGTCATTAAATTAGCCATAGCAAAGCTGAAACAATGCATGAGCTCTTTGATACCTAGATCATACATGCATGCTACAAATTTTATAGCCAAGGAATATGTGATGGAAGAGTCACTAATACCATAGATGTATTACCATGGCAACTGAAGCAGCACCTACCTCCCCAGTACCCACTGGCCCTGTGTGGACCACATTCTTCCCCATGTTCCGGAGAAGCTCCTCCACGGCTTTAAACTCCTCTGACTTCCCACCAACCATGAATGTGAGTATTCCGTCCCTGGCAGCGTTTACACCTGGGCAAAAGACAATTAATTGGAGGGTGTAATGAAAAAAGGAAAGATAGAGTAATAAAAGACATCAAAGGTTGAAGAAGAAAATATGTCTGGCAGTCATATGGTATAGGCAAAAAAAAAAAGGATGTTTACACTTCCTGCACAGTCAATGATTACACCCTTCTTGATTGTGTTTACAACTGGCTCTGGGCCAATTTACATTTACATTTATTCTCAATCATTCTATCACCATCTGGAATTAACTTTGCTTATAAATGCAGAACTCTACACATTTGTGATGCATGCATGTACCTCCTCAAAATCTACTTTATCAAATGCCTTAAAGGGGCTTATGGGGTCAGTATAGACCGATTCAATTTCAATGACCTATTCACCTACCGCCGCTAGCGGCGCTATAACGGTCGCCATAACTGGGGGCCAACGGGGGCTTCCAGTGAGCTAGCTACCCAGCGAGTTGCACTTGCAGCTCAACAGCCTAGCGTACCCGTCGCGCATAGTTAGCCGGGCCTGGCCGCTGCGCCGCGGCCGGCGACCGCCGCGCTAATATTGTGATTGTTTACTCACTGTGGGAAAAGTCGTTCAGCGGCTTTTAATGCTTTTCTTTTGGACAAATTGAGTGATTCAGACATATTGATCTACAATGAAAGCTTCAGAGGAAGGATCAGGAAAACATATTGTGCAGTTGTTGGGTGCACAAATAACAGAAAAAAAAAAAAACAATGGAAATGGAAGCTTCATGGCAGTGTGTGCAATTCAGACACCACTGACGCATGATAACTATACAATTAGAGACAAATAAGTGAAATACAACGGTATAAAAAATGCATAGATATCGAAACAAACTATGCCTACTAGATTCTCTATTTGATTAGGCTTTCACTGCATATTCGTAAAATATGTTGTTCATTTTAAAAGACAAGTTCAGATCAAAGATTTTGATAATTCACTGACTTATTTTTTTTTTTAATGCTTTTGTGCACTACTTGCCAAAGTTAGAATACACTTCCTGGCTATACTGTATTATTATGCCACACATTTTACAGCCTACACTACAGCTAAATAAATGTTTCAAGATGCGTTCAATTCTTATAGGGGCCTATTGATTTCACTTCTTTAATGTTCAGCACTGAATTGACCATATTCAATTTTGGCCTGAAACTCTGAATTTGATTTTTGATAAAGTGATGCTTTTAAATATTAAACCATGGATGGTGGCAAACATCTGTTTCATAATCATAATTTATTAAGAAAGTATGATTTGAAAATCTCTTTTGCAGATCTTAGGCGTTAGGGTGATGTTATGCAAGGTTACTTAGACCCAAGTAGTTTTGGTTGTTGACATCAGGCAACGTAATTTAAGTTTATACGGCTTAGAAACGCCTAGATTTGTATTCCTTTTGGTTTACTTAGTTAGGCTTGCCTGAAGTTATCGACAACCGAAAATGATATAGGATGTAGGGTTCTAGAAGTCAATAGGTCTAGATCTAGTCTGGACTCATGCCTAGAATTCTAGACAAGATCTAACGTATAGATCTAGACAGATTCTACCCCGCTGGCCCGAGACTCCCGAGTAAAGGCAAAAGCCTAAAAAGGTTCAAGTTAACTGATAGGCTGCAATTTATAGCGCCATCTCTAGCTCAAGGTTCTTATTCATTATTTGTATTTAATTATACCAGTTAACTTCTCAACAGTCTATGCTTACTAGCAAGACGTCTGCCTGCGCCTAGCCATAGTTCTCCCCAGCGGTTTTTATTCTCTTACACAAATGTGAATATATGGGGCTTACACGCGAGTAACCAAGTCATCGCCAAAGAAATAGAGTCTACAAACACTCACGGATCGTACCGATATTTACCTTGAAATTCAAGTTTTGGCTACAGCCGTATGTCATCTACCCATTCGCTCATAGTCGGTAGAAGTTGTCTAATTTTTTTTTTTTTAATTAGCTAGCGAAAAAAAAAAGTAGACTCTAGTTGTCACAAATCCAGATGCGTCGATCGCTGCCAGCGCCAGAGATAGCTAGCTGGCCGGCTGGTGCCGGGTGGTAAAAGCACTGGCTGCCGCTGGCACCCTTGCCACGCACGCAGGGCGCTTGCCGACCCGGCCTGGTTGGCCCCCAGTTATGGCGTCGCCATAAGAGGGCGCACTTCCATGAACAGTCACTTGAATCGGTCTATACATGCATTACATACTATACCTTCCCACCCCATGGGGGGGGGGGGGGGAGATGGCGTCCATTTGAAAAAATTGAGATTCTATCCCCCTAGGGATGCTATCTGCCAAGCTTGGTAAAAATCTGTCATGGGGTTTTAAAGAAAAAGCTGAAAATATAAAAAGTTTATGCACGACAGACGATGGACAAATGGACAACACACTATGCACTATGCACGACACATGATGGATGCCGCACAATGAATGATCGCAATAACTCACTCAATTGAGCCAAATGCAGACACTGGTCAATATTTTATCCTATATGGATTGACTTCTATTACCTCCTGACACCGGTGCATCCATGAATGTGGCACCTTTCTGTTCAGCAAGAGCAGCTACATCCTTTGTCACAGCTGGGTCTATGGTACTACTGTCTATGAGCAAGCTGCCTGACTGCACTTTCCTGAAAACAGTATTGGTGGGGGGGAAAAAAAAGAAAAAAAACAACAACAGAAAACAAATAGTGACCCAGCGAGTTTTATTCATATTACCTGTACACTTATAACACCAATAACATATCACTTCTTTAAAAGTTGCATCATTCCTTAATAGTTTTGTCAAAGTTCAAAACATTCTATAAACACATTGAAATGTACATCCACACAGATGACATACATGGCAGTAAATGCTGAAAGTTCTTTAGCTACTGTTTTCATCCGGCCACGCCAGAAATGAATACAACTGGCAGCATTATCTGATTCATGAATACACAACTACTGTATGGCACCTAAGGCTTTTGACTTCATAAAAAGACTGACAAATTTGGCTTTATAAAAAGACAGATATAGACAAGAAGGAAAGTAACTGAGAGAGAGAGGAAAAAAAAGGATAGCATGAAGGAAAGAAAGAAACAAGAAAGAAGAATAAAAGAAAGGAAGGCAAGACAAAACCAAAATGAAAAGTAAGGGTGGAGCAGCCAGTGAGTTTGCACAGTGTGTGTCTTACGATAATATGCCATTCTCCCCTGTGTAGACTTCCAAGACATTTGGGCTTGAAGGCAACATGGTGATGATTCGATCAGCCTTCTCCGCCACCTCAGCCGGAGTGTCAGCCACATCGGCCCCTAGTTGGGCTATGCTGGCCACTGCCTCAGGGTAGACATCACAGACCACCAGGGGGAAGCCCTTGTCCAGGAGATTTCTGGCCATGTGACCGCCCATGTTGCCCAGACCAATGAAACCTATAGGGGTCATGGAGGCCTGAAAGGTAAACAGAAGCAAACAAATGATGTTTTATGAAGGGCTGCTAGTTTGTGTGTTCTTCTCTTCCAAAATTCACGCCAAACAGACTAAATCTCAGAAATGGAATAAGATAAAAGTGCTGTGTAAAAGACATCTATCTTTGGAAAACTAAGAGCTGTATGAACCGACAGCAGCAGAGTGAAAAACTGATACAATCACTGAAACACAAGTAAGTTTATCTTCCACTCTTCTCTAAATTTCCTCCTCTTTTCCATAATCATGAACAAACTATTATCATCCCAAGAGACTTACCATTCCTCGCACTGAATATCACAAGTAGCGCAGTAATGATCCAAAGGTGATGGCATGAAAGAAAGAAAACAAATAGACAAATCAGATCATTCAAAAAAAAAAAATCAAACATATGTCATAAGTCAACAATAACATCAGAAAACATTAAAAAAAAATGCTGAACTCACTGTAGATGACAGTTACAGCTACACCATCTCTGGTATCTAGTTCATGCTGCTTTACTCTTCATATCTGATGATATGTGATCATGATCTCAACAGACACAAATGCTGGTAACAGCCACTGCCATCTGGCGCTCACGCACATATCCACTATTTTACACACATGGCTTGCCAGAAATTCGGCTCAGATGTTGCACAGAGAGCTATGGCAAAAGGTGGATTGATATCCTTTTTTTCCCTAGCGTAATCCCATCTCATCACCCTCAGAGGATTTTTCCGTAATGGACTTACAAGTACATTTCTGAACTTTACACTGACAGTAGTAGATTCATAAGCTGGGGAAAGTCAAATAGTTTGATTCGTTTTCATCATTGCTCAGTCAATTTATGCTATTTTTTTCATAAATTTTTACAACATTATGCCTCACAACTGGCAGCAGAGAGCAGTCTTGAAATCAGAATTTTATCACATCTGAGTTCTTTTAAGCCTTTTCAAATAAACTCTACATTTTCGGGCATAAATTTGTCGACCTCTTCCTGCCAAACTTTTCAGGTGCAAGTCGTGGTTTGTAAGTTGGCTAGCTAACCATGCTAACTTACATTTTGTGGTGGTATACTCTACTACGCTATTAAAGACGTCTAGACTCTCACGTTAGATCTCGCTGGCAGAAACCTACAATTAGGCCTACTACTAGCTACAGTATTTTTGTGTTAGACCTACAAGTCGAACTCCAGTCTTCCAGTATATAAACTTAACAGTTAAAGGGGAAAACACACACACGCATATACACACAATTACACAGCCAATTAGGCATGGTGATAGATAAAATACTGAAGATCTCCTGTAATTTACTAGCACATCGCCTGTAAAAAGTGTCGCGTAGATTCTAACTTCGGTTTTGGCTTGGGTTTGGGGATTTACATGTACATGAGTAACATGAAAGGCAATATATGGGACCACCAATCTAGGTCCCTACCTCTTCTGGGCTAGAAAGCAGTGACCAGATCGAAATCGGTTAAGTAACAACGGATAAAAGGATACCTGAGTGATCTCTTCCAGATATGCATTCTGATAGCCTTGCTGTCACTACTGGAGCAGCTTTAGTGAAACGAGAAGCAAGAAAATTAGCTGCCAACATGGTCTCATCAGTCTCACGTTTACGTTTGCGAAGTTATCCAGCCCTGCGCCAATCGATCGTCATCGATTCAATAGTGTGCGATCGATATAAATTTGCTCTCTCCTGCCTGATCTCTCGTACGTTGTAGTACATTTGCTCGGAAGGGGCGCGGTCGTGGGCGTGTCCGTATGAGAAACCCAACGTACCAGGCGGAAATGTCTGCAGACTATACCTTCTCAATAAGGAGTGAAATAAGACTGAATTTATACGATTTTAACTGCTTCCTGAGCAATGCATTTGATTTCTTATTCATTCCTTCCTTATGGGGAGTACAAAGTAATTGAATCTCAAAGGGTGAATCAATCATGTGTTTATAGTTGGAGTTTAATAGAAAGGTGATTTCTGCGTCATGTGTGCAATAAAATTAAAAAGAGCAGAAGGCAATTACAGATGCCGCTATAACAAAAATTTAACAGGAAGGTTAAGCATATGCTGATCTGCAGCAGACATGTTTAATAAAGTGAAGTAGTGATTGCTTGTGTCTTTTTTTTTTACTCCATTAAACAACCTTTATAATAATTTGAGAAAGGAACTTGGTGTACGTGCATGGGAATGACTCCTTTGACAAAGATGTAGATACAACACATGCAGGATATATCAAGCCTTTCAATTGTTTTATGTGAATACTACCATCTTTCAGTAACTTTCCCTCTCCCTCTCTCTCTCCCTCTGTGTGTGTGTGTGTGTGTGTGTGTGTGTGTGTGCCTGTGAGTACAAACTATGGTGACGCATAATAATAATGCAATGACACAAAATATTCCACTTTGCACATGATTTTATTGCAAACCACATCTTTGTTGTATTCATGTGGCCACATTCTTCCAGACAAACCTCTTTTAGGCAATGCAACTGCTCTCGTGTAATGCAGTGCTGTATAAGTGGAAATTTTCGCAGTGTGGACAGTTTTGTGGATTTCATATCACCGCCCTGATAAGCAAAAAAAAAAAAAAAAAAAAAAAAAAAGTCACAAGAAAATATCCACTTTAACAGAATCACTTTGTTTTTCTCCCTTTTTTTAAACAATGACTTTCTCCTGGCTTGTGTTGTAACATGCTATGTGAAGAAAATCCATTGAATACAAGCATCAAAATGACACATTTCCGGTATAGTTCAGCAGAAGATAAGAACAATGGAGCAGAGTTATGAAAACTGCAATGACAATCATGTACTCACTGCATATATATCAGCATTGTATTCCATCATTATTACATAATCATCGCAATTAATTCTCCTGTGTGTCTTCGCATTCTGATACAGTACAGTGACAAACTTCACGTATCTCCCAAAAAGTACCACACTATTCTCTCCTTCCTATTTTGAAAAGGAAATAAAATACTTCTAAATTCTTATGGCAGCAGAGTATCCACAGCAACCATACTCCACCTTGTTTATATCCAGTAGTGAGAAATGGTGCACAAAATTATCAACTTCTTTGTCATGGTCAACAAATGATCAGCAACATTTTCTGTAAGGTACAAGGGAAAGATAGAAAAAATGAGAATGTGAAAGAAGAATTCAGAGTAGAGAGTGAAAAGGCAACAGAGAAAATATGTCAAAGTTGAAAATCAAACCAGAGAAAAAGAATGCGCTGTTTATGAGTTATATCTGCCACCAGTGCACATTGTGTAATCATGGTAAGTGAAGACAAAAATATTGGCTCCACGTATAAATGACAAATCTTGCAGGTTTCTTTTCATTCTTGTTTTTTAACAAAATAGGCTGTACACTGTTCAGTATTCACAAATAATTTGTATCAGTGCATGGCAATTCACAGTGAGCTCATAACTAGATTACCTAACTAAACAAAATAAGACTGGAAAAAATGCGACATATACAATATTACAAAACATTACTCTCTTCTTGCATAAAACAGTAAACAAAATCATTGTAACACAGAAGACTTATACTTAATTACATATGGTTGTTTGGTAGCACTATTCAACAGGTACATCAAACAAAGAATGTACGTAATTCAAATATGGCTTAAAGGATTATGCTCCCATCTTCATTCTTTCATTGATTTCTAGATAAGCAGGATTCTTCAGACCCCTGATGTATGTGTTTCTTGAGCAAGATGGCAGCACTTCACAAGGGCAATACAAAAAGAGAGCAAACATATCGACGAAAAGATCAAAGTAGATACATATATACATATGAAGAGTTTGATTGCAAAAACCGATAAGTCCATATTTGCCAAATGGAGATATAAAATAAAGAGAATAATAAGAAAAATTCTGCTTCTTTTGACCATAACTTTAAAAATGTACCTTTATATGTAGTGACCGATATATCATTTAAAAGGTATTATTTTGTACTTTACGACAGAGACCGTACTTCAAAATCTTCAAAAATGGACTTATCGGTTTTTGCGAACAAACTCTTCATATAGACAGATGGATAGATACTGTAAAGCAAGAAATATTTGTGGCATGAAATTTTCACAAATTGCCACTGGCATCCGATGCATTATAGTGAAGACAGGAACTTTTGCATGCATTTTGATTTCACAAATTTGGCTCTCGTAAGATTTGCGAGATAAAATTCATGCGAAAATTTCTGGTTTTACAGTAGATAAAAATAGATAGAAAGACAGCTTTTACAGTAGATAAAAATAGATAGAAAGACAGATAAATAGATAGTGGATAGATGGATATATAGACAGATGTAATAAAGATAGACAGAAAATAGATACACTGACAGACAGATGGACAGACAGACAAATAGATAGGTTGAGAAAGAGAGTGTATAACTCAAAGATGAGAAAGTTCACAGCTTTAGCCATGACTGATAGATGCATGTAGCGCAAAATATTTTGTGGTGCAGAAATTTTTGTCCATTCCATGCACAGTGACATTGCTGCAAAAATATACAAAAGCATGCATATAATATCTTCTTACTTATGTTCCATTCCCAACAATTTATGCCATCACCAGAGATGTGCTCACAGCCAGCTAAAATAGGAACACACAGAATTCATTGAAATTGATCGAGTGCAGACATTTCTGTCTTTACAGTAGTAGGGCCAATAACAATTACAACAAAATGTAATGTGCAGTTGTCATTTACAAAAAGACGGAATCCAACACTTCTTTGGTGGAAATCAAGAAGCTTGCATAATCTGCAAGCATAAGCATACACCAACTGATAGATAACTTCCTATGTGCTAAAACACAAGGGTTCCCAATGCATCAGAAATAGCATTTGTTTGAAATGCATAAAAACAAACCTTTCATGTGTAAAAGGAGCAAAACACGCGAGTCAACGTCAAAATGTCAAATGTCAAAATGTCAAAAGTTTTACACAAGTTCATGTCTCAATTTCAAATAAACTCCTAAGCACCTTGAAAACATGCACAGAACTTCAGCATGAGATGGAATTCATGAACATTAGAACTCTTGCTGATGTACCGCAACCTGCACTGCATCAATTCCTGAGAGTAATGATAATATATGGAAGACATGATTCGTGGAGAAAGTCTGCTGATATCAACGGCAGAAAAAAAGGACAGTGAGGTCCTATACTATATATGCGTTCTCAGCCACTTGTGAGTGGAAAATGCATAGCAACATTGAACTTGTTGTAACCACTCAAAATTTTCCTTGAAAATGACTAGAAACTTAATCTAAGGGTCAATAAATGCAGCCTACAAAATATTAAAAAAAAGAAAAGAAAAAAAGTAATGTGTCACTTTCCCTTGGCTATTTTCAGTAGTTTGAGCTAACTGTTGACATATGAATTTCTTTATGTAACAATATCAACACACCAATTTCAGGATCTGTCCTGTGAGCTGACAAATGGGGGCTTACATAAAGAGAATAACCTCATTGCTAATATATATCTCCAACCACTTGATTCACCAGCATGCTATCAATCTAAGATGTTTCTGGTACAAGAGAAAATCATCTCTGCAAATATGGAATATATATGGAATATACTGCAACACATGTATACATAGACCATGAACTATTCATAAGGAAGCTATTGGGATTGCCTAGAATTATACATTTATATGCAAATATTGGATGCAGCCATGTATACAAAGATTTGAATACACTTGTACACAGATGAACTGATTCCTAATCTCAACACACCATTACAAACAGGACTACCAGGGCAAGCTTTGGGTATTATTAGGACTAGGAATGTGTGAGATTTGCACATCAGGAAGTAGAAAAGGAAACTTTACACAGATGCAGTTTGTGGTACAAAATATTTTTTTCTACAATAAGCATGTACACAATAATTCATTCTATCAACACAAAATGGGGGGGGGGGGATTTTGAAGTATCCACCCACAATCCATGAGCAATATGACAATGGTATACATGAACCTTTCTTTTCACTCCCATTTTATGTATGGTGGATGATAAATGCATCACAGTTGGCTGTCAAGAGTAGATTTTTCTGGAAAGAGTTTGCCACATTATATAATTGATGGCACATGCTTGACACCATTGAATAAACCATGATATATGCATAAAATGAGAATTTCTCCCCCTCTATCATCTCAGAATAATAATGCACAAACATAAATGCATCAGAGATATTATTTTGATATGGGTGCATACATTTTCATATACAACTCCCAAGCATGCAAAATACATGTATTCAATCATACTGACTTGATATGTCATACATTTCATATATTTTTGTTTTTAGAATCATATCCACATGATACACGCATACACAATATGCATACAATCTGCAACCATGTTCATAACCCCTCCCAAAGTGTGATAGTTGTCAGATTCTGAAACATACTTTTCATTCCAAAGTTAACATAGGAATAAGCAGTCATTAGACCATATGCAAATATATTTAATTGAATTGTTTAATTATCCTTTGAATAGTTACTTCCTACACACCCAGACACAGACACAAACACACACACACACACCCAAGTGCAGAATAACCATTAGTCAGTTCATCAATTCATACATAGATTCCATGTGCGTGGAGACGACATAGACAGGGCTTGACATTAGGGTGATCCTGTGGCCCAGGGCCACTAAAAATGGGTGTCGGGCCACCAAATTTATATTTTAGTGGCTCAATCAGAAAACTACAATTAAGAATGGATTGTTACTTTTGCTTCTATTTTGGGCCACTAAATAACTTTTGGGGGCTACCAAAATGTCAGATTTAATATTGTAGCAGCCCAAACGGCCCACCAGACAACCAAGTTGGTCTCGAGCCCTAAAATAGATATATATTGATACTTTATTTTGCATAATGAACACCCCTCATCCTCACACAGCATCAAAGATCATTTCAGAACTTACGTCGTCATACAATAGTATTCTGAGTTCATACCACAACACACATCACATACTTAACACCAAGTATTGCTGGAGTTTGGCACCAGATAGAAGAAAAAAAAAAAACCTCTGAAATAGGATGCTGTTTCCTAGCCTAGCCAAGCTACTTTTATTTTCCCTAAAAAAGCCTCCTGTACTGCTAGGATCCAAAATTCACTTCTTACTGTTGCGTGTTGCATGGTGTCCGCAAGGATGTGTGGCCTTCCAACTGAGATAGACGCATTTGCATAATGATGTACAAAATTTTGCCGACAACAAGAAGTACTTTAGATGACAAACGAAGTTATTTCAGCACTTGACCACAGTACATAATGCTTTCAAACTTTTTTCTTTCTTTTGGGTGTATATATTGCTTTGCCAGACAGAGGAAAATGTTACAGAAAATTAATAGATTAAATGAAGCTTGTTCGCAATATCACAAGAGAGAAGATCTCATAAAATTGTTCGAAGACTAAGCAGTTTCGAGAAGTAGCAAAGAGGAGCAGAGTTGCAATACTATGCGTTTTTTTTCTACTGTCAAGTAAGTGCAGACACCATGAGACATGAGTAAGTAGCATTTAGACGAGATAACTGTCTGAAGCTGAATGATTTTGACGAGCTTTCTTCTCTTTTTGTAATCAGGAGGATCATCACACAGGTCTCAAAAACCCTCTACTGTATTTTACTTTTGAGCAGACACAGTCTTTAAATATGCACTTTATCTATTTTATAAATTTCATGGTCACGTGGCTTCCTGCAACTATCAGAAAGAGATGGATTATACATAACAAACCATTTAGTACAAAGCTGTTCTTTTCTTTTTTCAATGGAATGATACATGTTCACTGAAAACGACCATTTTTACATAAATCATCTTTCATACCAGGAACTAAATTAACACACTGTATCTGTGTACAAAGGTAGGTAAATTTATGATATGGAAGAGCAGTCAAAGTTTTGTAGAGTATCAATTAACAGTTGTTGCTTCTTCAAGAAGGCACTTGCTTAAAGTACAAATTTCTAGAATCTCGAAGAAAGAGCTGTGCACATTGTGAATTAAACTTTTAATTGCAGAAAAAACAAAATCAAGGGTATGCACTGCATAGTAAGGAAAAGCAGGTGGAACAGGAAACAATGTATCCAGATATACTATGGATGCATCCACCATTGTACATAAACCTGGGTGCATCACACATCATAATTATAGCATAATAATTTGTCATTTGACTAGCTCTACCACCCTACATTATAACATCTCTCTTTGTGACCAAAATATAATTCAGCGTTACCTTTATACCCATTTCCTGAATTAAATTTCTTCTTTTGCTACATATTTTTATTTGTATGCGATACTGTCTGTCAGTGTTACAAAATATATTCCACATCACATCAACAAATAAACATAATCATAATGAGTTGAGAAAACATCCAGACAACATTGACTTCTCATCCTGACCATCAGTTTTGCCCAGACGAGATAACGGTCAGCGGTCAGCGGAGGCTTGTCTGACCGCCAGAAGAGCATCAACAGTGGAGGCAAAAGTGGAGATGAGAGTTTGACGAAACAGGTGCGAAGGTAGAAGGAAGCCCCTCCCAATCTCAAACATACTGTCGTCCGGGGCAACGAGACAGATGGAGTGTCGCAAACACCATGTATACTAGTAATACTTGAGGTGGCAAGGATGACCAAAGCATTCCATTCACTTTCATCGACGACCGAGGCACAGTTGTTAAGATGTGCATCAAGCTCTCTTTTCTCTGTTTCTGTTTATCAGTTTGTTTTTATTCTATTTCACTTCTTGTCACTTCAGTGGATCTAAGTCCATGATGGAGAAGTCATTGGATGAGCTGTTGTTTGTGGTGGGCGCCATCTGACAAAATAAAATGCAGAGAGAAAGAGAGATGAATAGAAGTATGAAGTTGAAGGACTATGGAAGTTTAAACCCTGTGCATGGGATGCATTGAAATATAATGCCTCTCCTGTACAATGCACTGTGGGAGTTATCACAATTACAGCTTCCTTCTCTGTGTAGCAAAACCCATTATCTTCAGGCATATTTTGGTATATGCTTCACAAGTTTTGAGGAAATAAGAGAAACTTCAGGAAGGGCTCTTGATTTTCATTCAAATACTTGCATTGGTGATAGTTTCAGCTAATGAGCAAAATTTAAATTGATATCTGACCACAACTGACAAATTAACAAACGTTTATTTTGATACCAACATGACATCTGAACATACAATTTAGCTGAAGGTGCATGGATCATAGAAAATGGCGTTTCCCATTGACCGAAGCACAATTACCATGCAAAAGGAAACAGTGACATACAGTGTAAGAATAATGCCTTGGGGTTTAAATCAAAGGACATTTCCACTGAACTCTCATAAAAACATCAGAAGGTGAAGTGAAATTGCTTGTGCATTTGAGTGCCAAATGTATCCCAGTAAAACTAGAGATATTTTGAGCAGTGCAAAAATGAACATGACATTTAACTGCATAGTGAGATAATTGTGTGCCTTTTTTTTTTTTTTTTTTTTTTTTTTTTTTTTTTTGAGTGGGGAACAGGACCCAATGTACACATTAACAAGGGTCAATTGGTAATTTTTGTGAAACTGTGCAGAAGCATATATGTAAGAATAATGAATCAAGAAATTGTATAAAGCTACCACAAAAATCAAAGAAGCCTAATATCTGTACTTTAGTTGAGTATAATTGAAGTTCTAAATATAGGCCATTTCTTGATTCATTAAATTGACAGCAAATGTCAAAATTCATAAATTTATCGTCGATCAGTCATCAGAGTTTTTGAGGTAGGTAACTAAAAATATTTTAAAACATAATAAAAAGATACTACAGAGCTGCAGAAGGAGAATACTGAATTCAAAATAATCACAGGTGTCAGTTTTAACTATCAAATTTGATCCTCTCTATTTTTTTCTTGAGTGGGGGGGGGGGGTGTCTGTGACATGAATTACTTTAATGCAATAATTGGATGTTCACAGAGACAAACAAGGATATATTCATATTGATCAGATAGGTGCTTAGGTATTTGATGTCTGGATAGTAAAAAGATAGATGAAGCAAAATGTGGGCTACAGTTGCTTGTCTGAAATTGTTGTAATAAGGGAAACCTCTATGAGCTCAAAATACTGACAAGGTGGATTCAAAGAATGTGGAAAATGTGTATCAAGACAATGAAGACATCTATACAGTTCAGAGAAATAATCTACTGCTACAACTACATTTTAACAATTTTATCTTTAATGCATGCACATGCACACTGAAGATAATCATAGATGTAGACACAGTAGGTGGAAATAAGAAAGAGGAGTGAATTCTACAGAGCTTAATCTAAATTTGTGAAATAGCTAGAAGAGACTTCTCAGGATATGAAATGACTACTAAAATTTGCAAAACACGATGTTTTCGCGGTATGAAATTTTTGAGAATAGGAGCCGACGGCCTTTTTCGCGGCATGAAATTTTCGCGAGTTGTCTCTTACATTCAATCCGTATAGTGTAGACAAGAACTGTCACACGCATTTTAATTTCGCGAATCTTGGCTCTCACGAGATTTACGAAATTAAAATGCACGTGAACATTCCTTGTTTTACAGTATACTCTTTCTGTCTGCAAAGTTGGGGAGAAATATTGATAATGGACAGTGCAAAACATAAGCACGGACTATGGTGCTCGTGTGCTTGCATGTTGATGCGCAGGAAACTTTAATGATGTGACTACCAGTGCACCCTTTTGGAAAACAAAATGTTGATCATGATTCTGTTGTCCTTGGTCAATGAAATATCCACATATCTCAACACAACACAGGAATGGTGTGGTGTACCAGTCATAGAAGTATAATTAAAACAGTTTGCAGTAAACCACCGACTCTGAAAACCACTACCGTGAATGATCTACCACATACATGTGTGGAAGAAGGTACAATGACTGATTTCTCATGGATAGATAGGAATCAACACAAAATTTTATTTGAGTATTTGATGGCACTAATCTTGGAATATTTTCTGAAAACTAAGTCCATACTTTACCTTACTATAAGTTCTTTGATGTATTCTTTTAGGATGAAAATAAAATGAAAGACAAACTTGGCAATAAGCATACATACATATCTTACTGGAGAGAATACCTTGTAAGAAGACATATGTAGCACAAGCACATGTGAAGCAAAAGTCATTTATTTCACACATAACTCCTGAACTTTAACAGAAAGGTCAGACTTTTAATATGACAACTCTTTCTATTTGAAATCAAACTGCCTTTAAGTTTGTTATACATTAAGTTACATATTCCAATACTTAAATTGAACAGTGATCACATTTGCATGATGGAATACTCATTATACATCTGCAAATCAACAAACTACATGCTGGTTATGAAACTCAACATGTCCACCTATTTCACTATTACCATGTATTAAGGTATGTTCCATGGAAGTTATAGTAACAAATTCCTTAATATGCAACTGGTAATAGCACTCACTGTAAACAAGGAGTACAGACAACATCAACATCAATATCAGTCACCGTTTCAGTGCTGCCACCACTAGATGAGAAGACTACAACAGTCCATGTATGACATCACACATAGACAGCAATATACAAAGTATATCTAGAAAATGTACAGAGAATTCTGCAAATTTCATTTTTTATGAAAAGTATACATTCCCTCCTCTTGATACTGACATGCGCTAAGGGTAATATAATTCCCCACTGCTTTCTGGCAGAGGTATTTGAAAGTCAAGTACTTTATTCATTATGCTACAAAAAAAAAAAAAAATGAATTCTCTTTACATTTTCTTTACATTGTTGTCTATGCATGACATCATAAAACATTGTTGTCTTCTCGTCCAGCAATGGCTGCATCAAAACTTTGAAACTCTTAAAAACTATTGAACAGATTGCCAATTTTCCTTAAACTTCACTGATGTGTTCTACTGATATCACTGCATTCACTCCATCCACATATATATTTGGGATTTATTTTCCATTAAAAATAAGAAGAGAATTGCACCATCATCTCACATTGGATCCTTTGTTGCTGAGGATATCAAAGCTGAATTCTGTTGTTGGCGCGGGAGGCGAGAATGGGTTGGGCGAGGTGGTCGTCACGGTCCCCGTCCCGCTCTTGTCTGAGACGGCTGCCTTGGAGACGGCAGCATAAAGGTCATCCAGGCCAACTGCAATGGGTTCAAAGGTCATCAAAAGGAATCATGTCAGTGTATGACTCTTGGAAGGTTATATTGTATATGTCCCATTTTGGCACTTTTTGGTGTGTCCAAATATTTTGTAAAAGTTTTACTCCTGTAAGTGTTTCAATGTTGATGGGAATGGTAGAAGGAAGAGTGAGCTTTTTAAACATTTTCAGAAATGTATTTTACTATCTTAATGCAATAACACCAAATTTATTACAAAATCTCATTATACATAATGAAGAAGCTATTTACAGAAAAACATTCAATTCAAATCTGTTACTTTGAATATTCTAAAATATGAATCAGCCATTGTTGTTGTTTTTTGGGTTCACTTTCTTCTTTGATTTGGAAATATATGAAGTAAGAGATATCACTTGAATTACCAAGGGGAAAAAAATGGCCAGGGGTAATAACTAGTGCAATTACACAAAGATGCCTTTTACTATGAAGACAGATTTGGATAGTCGTACTTTAGAAGACTTTCTAGACAAAGGGAACAATTGTTTAATGTGAATATTACAGAGTTTCCTGAAGAGTTACCCGTGAATCCTGTCACTTGTTTGTAGTGGATGCACATATTCACCGGAATTAGTTATACCAGAGACTGGTTTTTGTTATGAGCTCAAAGATGGCATGTCATAGTCATGGTTAACTGGTCTGGTCAACTGGTTTGGGTTTATGTCATCATCGTCGTCGTCGTCTTCGTTGTTGTTGTTTTGTTTTTATAGTGATACCCTAATACAGAAGCATGGCATGATGTAACCAAATGAAATATTTTTTTGGTCATGTTGCTCCCTAGTTCAATCATGGGATAAATCTTCTGATTTTGTTTTGTTGTTTGTGGTTATTGTATTTCAGTGTAATGTTCATCACATACTAATGCACTACAATGTAGCATTAATATAGATAAAGATCAGCATTTTGAAGGAAGAACTCACTGTTTGGAGCAGGAGATGTTGCCGAGGGTGACATGGCACCGAAAGAATCTCCCCTCCTAACGGTTCTCGGAGGGGGAGCTATCACACCTGAAGAATGACAGTAAATAGCAAAACATCCAGAATATGGGTATGGTCAGTTTGAAAAGATAAAACAGTCCCCTCACAACATACAGACCCACAAGAAATCACAGCTTACAACTTTTTTACAACTCAAAACAGTCAAATCCACAGTAACTCAAGCATGGTACTTCCAACCTTATGTCACATGATGAGCAGTTGACCAATCAGCTAGAAAGAATCTTCATGGGTGTCATACATACAAATATATGCAGGAGAGATGGGGGGGGGGGAGGGTGGATATCGATATCTGATAGAACCAAATGAAAGCAAATCGCCGATGCACATTGATTACACTCACAGCTGCATCACTGACACAGTTTCCCACTAAAATACCGGTAGTATCCACGGATCAGGAGCCTTGGGAAAATTTGGCAGTTTGGCTTGGTTGCATCTGGCATACTGGTACTACGTACTCTAAGCTGAAAATGTTCTATCCGATGCTAACCATTTCATAGATGACTCTAAAGTAATAGGCTAAAGGCCACCTGATTTGGTAGTGGGAAGGGGGATATTGTTTGTCATGTGACTAATTTTTAATCAGTCTTATTGCAGGAATCTTTGCACGTGGTCAAAATAATCAGAATGCTATGACTTGCAGGAATTATTTAATGAACTCATGAATTCTGGGTAAATCATGTAGGCATGTCATACCTGCTCCCTGAGATGTACTAGGTCTTGGTCTGCTTCTTGCTATTCCAGGAACTATTTGGATATGAAGGGGAAAAGGCACAAATTGAGAGGATTACATGTTTGATAGGTAACATGTCCATGTCATTGCTACTTGATTCAACAGGATAACACAACACTATCCTAGCAGTAGTAACACCTTATGCATGTTAAGCAAGTATATCAAAGGAGCATTTGCAATTATGACTCTGTGATAAGAGAGATAAGCAAGAATCAATCATGAAAAAAAACAACAACTTATGATTATTAAACACTTTTAGAACAGCCACCTCAAAATGACGTTGGCTTTGTGTACACAGAAGTTGCTGCTGGTAGCCGTAGGGTTCATGGGGCTATAGGAAGCAATTCCTTGCAACAGCAGCATCTGCTAAATATTACTACACTGATTAATGCATTATTATCAGACACAGCAGTCAAATAAATTGTGACATGTTTCTGACAAGGGATGAAACAGGCTTTAACACACTGGTGGGTAGAGAGAGGATTCTAATATCATATGGAATAAACTAAAAGAGACCTTCTTGGATAATTGACTGACATTTTGGAAGAAGAAAAAGGCTCAGAGAGTAGACACAAAGGCAAAGAGACAGAAGAAAAGAAAACAAAGGAGCCGTACAAAATTAAAAAAAAAGAGAGGGTGTTAGGATGGAATAAGAAAATTAAGGAAAAGAAAAGCACTGGATTGTAAGCAAACTGGTGAAATGAAGGGATTAACTCATAAAGATAGATTGTACTATGAAGATATTTTGTCTGAAAACAGCTGTTAACTATCAAAGTTTCCAGACCATTTGCATTTCCATGGAAAGAGTGCATATTGTGATCATGAATCACTGCCACGTCTGACTGGCTTCCTGGGAAAACAAGACTATAAAGTAAATTAATATCCCATTTATACTGTGGCCAGAATTTGGAGCTTCCTCAAACCATTATGGGAAACCCTTTTAAAAAATTGAGTGCTTGACTGTTTATGCCACTCGGGCTGTCCGCTCATATTTCGCTTAAGCAGGACCTGACTGGCTCCGTTCTCATTGCAACTGAATTCTCCTAAAATAAACAGTGCAAGTGTAAGTGTTCTTAGGAAAATTCACACACAAAAAAGTTTAAAAAAGGACTGAAAAATCAGCCCATTCAAATTGCAAATTGTAATTCAGATTCAAGTTCTTTACCCAACTTTCATGTTCAGTGGTGATTAGGGAAGCACATACATTACTACAATCATTGACCTTAAGTTTTGTAAACTTATTACTCTACAACTCCAGTAATTTTGATACAGGAATCACCATGTAAAAGAGTGCAATTAGTTAATGTTTTGAAGTTGATTTAAAAATGTCTTCTGCGGATATAACATTAAACTTTTTTTGCAAGTATCTCAAGATATGTCAGACCTTGCTATGAAAGTAAGTGAATCTCAAAACTTCAATCAGTAGTACTACAATATGTAAAACATATGATTGATTGTTTGTTTTACTGAATGGGATTTTTGGCTTTGACAATAAAAATTATATCTGTCAAGCAGCCCTTACCAGCGGTCTGAGCTCCGTTGACAGTAGGGGAGGGAGGAACCGGTGACATGGGTTCGGCGGGGGACTGGACAGGGGACGGGGATACTACAGGGGAGAGGGGTGCCACATTCCGGGGCGGGGCTGGGGGAGGTGGTGGTAGCAGCAAAGGTTCTATGGGCTTCGCTGCCGCCGGGGGTGCAAAGGTGTCGTCAAATACCCCTCCTGGTTTGCCCGCCTGGTAGGCCGCAGCCTGCTCTGCCAGTGTGCCCCCACTCGTCATGGATGCAGTTTGTGATGGGTCTGAAGGCTGGTTTAATGTCTTCACAGAAACAGAGAATCAAGAACAACCCCTCATTTCTTAATTGCCTTGATTTACATAAACAAATTATAATCTGAGCCAAAGTAATAAAATCCAGGAACAAGAGTCATGCACTATGCTATGACATTTCAAATACCACAATGTTCATCTTGCATTGCAATTTAGGCCTATAAGAGCTGAACAAATATGCATATGTTCATTTTTCAAATCTGATTTCCCAATATGACAATACTCTAGAAACAGTGACATTGTTATTATCCTGTTAAATTATGTGCTTAAGCATAGATTTTGAAAACAGAGGTATGCTTTTCTTCATTGACATTCCAGGAAGTCATAAGCCAGTTAAATGTGTCCCAAATCAACTTCACACACTCATTAACCCATTGAAGAAGCGCCATAAATATTAAAGACAGCCGTAAATAAGGGTATTTGGTATTGATCAGCTTTAGTCCAAATTTCCAAATTACCTGTAGGTTCAGTGTTGTGAAAGAAAACATTCTTTTATTTCTTTATCTTTTATTTCTTTTAGTCCTGTTCAAGTGAGTTACTGATTGCAACTAAGTGTGTTGAAAGCGATCTTGGGATATTGATCAGATGTGGACACAATATGTCACATCTCAGTTGTAACGATATATCCATTAAAATTAGGCAAAGAAAAAAAAAATACTAAAACGGTCATGTGACCAGGTTTTTAGTTGCTGTCTTACATTAAGATCTGCAAGTAGATTGACGGCAGTGAACGATTCTGATGTCGGCGATGTAGGAGATTGCACGGATTCCGTGAAAGATGGAAAGAAGTGGACTTCAGTCTTTGAAATGTCCGATGCGCTGCCGTTGGTCTCCGCAGCTGTGTTGAAGGGGTTAAACTTTGCGGATCCAATCGGAGACTTTTCCTGCATGCAAACAAGATTGAAATCATCATCATCAAAATGCAGGGCTCGACACTAGCAGAAGTCTGGTGGCCCAGGGCCACTGAAAATTGGTGATGGGCCACTGAACTTTCAAAAAGCATGATAGCTTCTGGTGGCCTGATCAGGTAGACAAGATTCTACATAGATTGCTATGTTTGCTTTTATGTAGTCATTAGTGCTATTTCATTCTTTTTCAGGCTGCTAACATTTCAAATATAAGGATTTTAGTGGCCCAAATGGTTCACCAAAGGAAAAAAGTAAGTGTCAAGCCCTGCAAATGTCATCAAGTTTTAACAGCTTACAGCACTCAAAAATTGTCATCCCTTCCTGCCAGCAGATATCTGGAAAAAAAAAACCACCAGTATCAAACCAAATTTTTTGCTTTGATTTCTAGGTTAGGCCAGGATATGGTTAAGTGTGTGTAGTAATTCTAACTAGAAGAATACAGGATTCACCTAAAATGAAAATCAAATAGGATTCACCTGTAACATTCCGATAGTTATTCAACATTCAATTTTCTTCAGCACATATGTGATGTAAAAATAGAGTCCATCACACACATGAAGACACGCAATGAATGCAGGTAACAAGATTTGCACAGAGGACTAGCTTTTTAATGCATACCTTGTACGAAGTATCTTCAATTTGCTGTCTCAGAACTTATTCTCAAACTACAAAATCATTGACAGAATCTCTACTTCATTGAAAACAAATTAAAAGAACATAATCTTACTAAGTAGAAATTTATTCTTGGTAGTAGAGAATAAATAGATTTTAATACTGACCTGCTCCCCATTGGCTTCCAGCGAGTATGAAGGGGTTAAGCCTTGCTCTAACTCCAGCTCCACAACTCTCATTTTAAGCCTCTTATTCTCAACCTCAAGGTCTTCAAGCTACGAGGGGAAAAAAAAGACAAAGAAACAAGTTCTGTCATATCACTACTGGGCAATTCCACGCCAAAGTGGACATGACATCTAAAATTTCAAATTCATATTTCCCACGCAATTTTGGTATCAAATGAAAGCTTAAAGTTTGAATTTTATGGATTTGGGTAAAAATGTTTAGTTTTGTAACATATTCGGGGTCAATTTTTCAATTGTTTAACTAATCTTATTAATTTTCAAAAATGCATAAATTATAATACAAATGTAGCATGGCCTGTATTCAATATTTGAGAAATAAATGTTATGAATTGTTATATTTAGAACTTAGTAAATATGAAAGAAACAGTTCATTTAATATTTTTACAGTTTCCATGATTTGTTACGCTTCAGTGACTTCCTAAAGATGACCTTGTATTTTGTCCTTCCGTTACCACAAAAAGAGGTCTTTTTAATATTTTATCAAAAATAGTAATATCAAAACCATAAAATTTTCAGTGCAAAGCAAGTTTAGGTAGGCCTATAACTTGGCACCCATCCATCCACGAAACCCCTCCTCTTTGAATAATTATAAATGAATTAAAAATGTCCTTCCGTTACCGAAGCTGGTAACGGAAGGACAAAGTTGTGGTAATAGAAGGACTTAGAGTCTGTTTTTAGCTATTTAATGTCCCTAAGATGAGAACACAAATGTGTCAGAACCTACTCTAAGTACCCTTGACTAAATTCAAATAACAAATGAAGCCACACCTCTTTCCTGAATGCAGGTCGACCCAAAATTGGCTCAATTTTGTAATTTTGTGTGTACAAACCCTATGGGAAATAGTGCTCTTTCATAAAACTCATAAACATCTGATATTTTTTTTCTTTTGATCACTTTGATTACTTGACTTTTGCCTAACTAAGGTTAAAAAGTGGTCTGTGACAATTTTCTTTGGAAAAAAAACAAACAACAAAAGGAAAAAACAAGGAAATACAAAAGAAATTCAAGAAACAATAAAAAATAAAAGAATTGAGATTGATTTTGCAATTTTTATCACTACATTTGTTTATTACCTCAAAATGAAGATCCACACCAAAAAATGTCCGTAAATTGCTTCACATTAGTATTCTATGGACTAAACTGTAATTTATTGAATAAATTTGCATAATCAGTTCATATTTTGAACAATCTAACTATGGTCTCGTGTAGATTACTCTCCAGGGTGATGTGTGCAGATTTTAATCATGATTTATTTATGCAAACAGTGTTAGAGATTGGGGGGGGGGGAGGGCCTGGGGATAAGCCCCCAAGAACCCCCCTCCCCCCCCCCCCCCCCACACACACACACACACACTGTGAAATGAGTCCATAAGATTTGGCTATTTGGGGGATTAAGCAAAAGAAAGAAAAAATATCACATTGGACTACAAGGATGAACATTAAAGTTGGAAATAACATCCTTCACTGTATGCACAAAGCTCTTTGTCCTTCTGTTACCACACATTAATGAAAACAATGTGTTGTAATTAAAAAACCAGTTGACATGTTTCAAAGTTAAATACATGAAAGTAAAGCTAAAACTATTTGGATCAAACTGTATACCAGTCACATATGAAAAAATTATCAACCTTAGAGAGGTTTAATAAAAACTAACCATAACCCATCTTCCCCATACACTTTACACAGACAATCTGCATGTCCTTCCGTTACCGTCCTTCCGTTACCAAACACACATGGACATTATGTGGTCTAATTAAAAAGTAAGTAAACATATTTGAAAGTCAAATATATTCCATTACAGCTAAAACTATGGCAATTAAACTGTATACCAATAAATCAAAATTGCTCCATAAACTTCACAGAGTTTTGATAAAAACTAATTTGCCTGAAAACCCATGTCCATTTTGATGTCCTTCCGTTACCGACCTCATTAATATGCATATTTCATTACTCTTTAACAGGTATAACAAAAATTTTGGTGGAAATTATTGTCTTTGGCTCTGGTAATACATCTCTATACTTTGAAATGCTGTATCCATCAAACTTTTCTTAGAGTACTTTTTTAAACTGTGAAAATTCTATCTGAATGTCCTTCCGTTACCGTGGAATTGCCCTACTGCCAGACTATTATAAAATAAGTTCAATGGATGAGCTCATAAGAGTTATCAACATAATTCATTTCCAAGAACACATGTGGTATGAAATGGAAGCTTCCATAAATTTGAACATTTTTCCCCCAATTCCAGTCACTTCAACATGAGCATGATATACGTGGTAGATATGGAGAGAAATAAGTGTCCTCTTCCACACAAATGGGGTATGATGCTTTATTTCCTTTTCACACGCATTCATGATTTCATTAGTCAACTCAAGAGGGCGAGTCTAGTATGAGTATGAACACATTCACCAAATATCATGTCATTTCATGTTCCTTCAAGAAGTATCAAGCTTTATGCAGAAGGGTTGTTGACATATCTCAGTATTTTCACACATAAACAAAGCCAAGAACATGCTGAATCGCTAAAACAATCAAGGCTGTTGCTTGCGTCATATTTTTCATATCAGTATCCTCATACAGCACGACGAGTTATTGTGCAAGCTTTATCATCTTTTGATATCTACAAACATGTGAAACACAACCATCTTGAATTTCAAACTTGGGGTACAGAGATAAAGTCATGTTTAAAAATATACCACATGTAAAAGAAACTAGGACTAAGAGAACTAGGAATGCACACAAGAGGAGCTATGTGGTACACAATGACAATCATGAAGCCAAAAAACAGAAAATAACAGTATACAATCAACCAATGTTTTACAAAATGGAAGCGACAAACTACAGCACTTGCTCTCATGACCGCTCACTGTATGTTACACATGAGGGCAGATATACATGTATCTATAGGTGATTTGGTGGTAGCAAAGCATAAAGAGTGGGTGATTTTTTAGAGCTGCCAGCTCAGAGGCAGAAGGGTGTTAATCCCACTAACACCTTTATGGCTCTAAGGTTACTAATCAGCAAGGTACTTTACAATATGTCCTCCACAGTTCAGTTTTCACGTTAAAAAGAAAAAGAAAAATGTTTTATACTTTTATGAAAATAACCTAAAAATAACCAGTGATTACTTTGAGAATACACGACTGCCTTCAGGCAGTATGTTCTCTTCAATTACTGTTATACATGAACAATCTATCAAATCCTTCTTGTTTTTGCAGTGGAGGTAATTTTCCCTAAATACTACATTCATATCTCATGAACTATTCCGCTAACAGCAGGGCCAATCTCTATCGTTGCATAAATCAGATTTTGAATTCTCTGACATACATAGATTCTGCCTTTTCTCCCTTGGCATTTAATGCAAGGGATGCAAATCATTGCACAGTGTAAAACCTTACACAATGATAAGGTAATATATAAAACTTACATATTTATACATAGATTTCAAACTAGAATCTACTGTAAAAGTGGAAATTTTTGCACATAACGTGAAAATAAAAGCTCGCGAATATTTTTGCTTGTGATACAATGTATGTACCACTATTAAATGTCGTGAGTCTGTGGAATTAAAAACACACAAAATTCATCTTGCCCACCCCAGTGTGAAAAATTACTCGCGTGAAAATATCCCCTTTTTACAGCATCTAATGACTAGCACATTATAAGAGGAAGACAGCAAATCCACTGGATCAAACTTTTAGTAGTACATGCCACCAACATTTGTTTGTTGTTGTTTTTTTTCCTGCAACCGTCTGCTTGCTTAACCCATTCCCAAACAAGATTCTACAATCTCCACAGACTTTGTCCCAGGAGCAACCTGGTTGCCATGATGAGCAACGGATCAATAAAGACTATGAATGTATGAACAATACTTTCTCTAATTTCCTGTCTTTAATAATCCCATGCATATGGAGGTGAAACAATGAAAAAATAGGGGAAATACACGGAGCAACTGTGACTGATAAGGAAGAAAGTGAAAAAAGGTGAAGCAGCATGCATGTCCATCTCTCTTCGTACTTTTTTCTTTCTCCTTCTCCCTATATAATTCTCTCTTACAGTAAGGAAGCTTTTGGTGGGTACACATGTGTCTGTGTTGCTATGTTCCTCAGAAGGAAATGACAAGAGTGTGTATGTCATACAGTCCTGCTGGTGTTCATTGCTACATCCAGTGTTATGGGGGGGGGGGAGACGAGAGAGAAGACTGCTCAAAGACAGCACAGGAGCATGTGACTACTAAACTCCCATCCATCCACCACGTGCAAAATCCTGACTCACACATCAGCCAGTGATTGTATCCATGACAACGATGAAACATCTTTAAAGGCAGGAACCCTTTAATGAATGCAAACACTATTCATTCCATAATTCACCTGCATCAAAGCTGTGAAAAAACTCCTCCTCCAATTCACTATTAAGGCAAATAAAAGATCCTCAGATTATCTCTTTTTCTAAATGGCAGACATCATGAGCCAAAAAAACAAATTTTGCCAAGAATATAAATTTATTACATGCTTTGATTTGTGTGTATATATATATATATATATATATATATATATATATACGTTGAGTAAGTTGTCCACATGTTTCTTCGCTCTTTCTTCACTCTTTCTCAAGAGTATCAACACTTGAGAAAGAGTGAATCACTCAAAAATTTGTGTGCCGAAATAAACTGTTGGTGAATACAGCATGAACTTTGTTTCTGTTTTGTTTTTGATTTTATACATGAGTAAGTGTACATTCTAAGACTTTCCTCTTATTTTCCTTGACCTTTTATATCTATCTAACGACACCCCCCCCCACACCATTTTTTTTTTTTATGCAGATATAACTAAATGAATTAATTGCCATCTTGCTGTGATTCACTGATGTATCAAAAACCTTGATTTCAATTAGCTACGGCGAACCCATGTCTTTTTCACCTCATAGCATGCCCTGCAGGTTTAGAGCATTCACCTTCCAAAGATAAAGCACTTTCATTGTGTTTGGATTCATGCCAGATTCACTTGATATAGTGATTTTTAAACTGTTGAGGACGGACTGACTTTGCTACAACACGCATTTCCCAGAGACACCTGCCCGAGTATACTTGGGACTCGTCCTCAACGGGTTAACATATTCACATCTGAAGAAATATTCAAAGTGTTAAGAAGATCGGAAGCCAGCAACCTTTAATAGTGCTGAATACACTGATACAGCAAACGTCCGCAAAAAGAAAGGTAAAAAAAAAATATTCATATATATTTCAATAAATACCAATAGTATGACATAGAGAAATTATCCTATCACTACCAAAAAATTCCAAATTTCTGTTCATACGTGTAACATATCCAAAGCACACTTTCTTTCCCTTTATCTCTTACACACACACACACACACACACACACACACACACACACCACTCCTGCCCCCCCTCCATCTCTCTCCCTATCTATCTCTATCTCTAGCTATCTTTATCTCCCTTTGTGTCCTTGTCTCTATTTCTGTTCTCAGCAAATTACTCTCCACCCTGTACTATATCTTTCTCATATCTGCCCACCTATATATATCTCTCTTTTGTCCTTGTCTGTCTGTCCATCTTTTATGCATTAACCTCTCCATCCTTGTAGTTGTATCTGTCTGTCTGTCTTTTTTACACACACACACACACACACACACCCAACTCACATCCAACTTGGCCCCATGGAAGACCAGCTATTGTAGCTGAATATGGGCTCTCCAGCCATCTTCTCAGATGGAAATGAAACAAACAAACACACACCCCCCCCCCACACACACACACACACACTCTCTCTCTCTCACTCTCTCTCTTCCATTCTGTCACCCTCTATCTACTTTTTTATTTTGTCCTTGTATCTTTTTTTTTTCATCTGTCTGTCTGTCTGTCTGTCTCTATCTCTAGCTCTACCACAGTCTTGAATCAGATTGTTAGGACAGTGTTCCTCCATGAGTTCATCTCTTCATTACTAGACAGGTAGTGATTATGATAGGGAATGAGACCATATCAAATATGCAAGATAAATGGCAAGGAATAGATGAAAGAGGAGTTGGAAGTTGGGAGAAAGATAATCAGAAAAATAGATACATGATGAGCACATAGATGTAGAGATTTACATGGAAAGATAGATATTGTAGACAGATTCTATCGGGCAGATAGACAATAGAAAATACACAGACTAACAGACAAACAGGTAAATAGATAGATAGATGGATAGATAGATAGATAGATAGATAGATAGATAGATAGATAAATATATAGATAGATAGGTAGATGGATAGATGGATAGATACATAGATGGATAGATAGATAGATGGATAGATAGATAGATAGATAGATAGATGGATAGATGGATGGATAGATAGATAGATAGATGGATAGATAGATAGGTAGATAGATAGATGGATAGATAGATAGATAAATAGATGGATAGATAGATAGATAGATGGATAGATAGGTAGATAGATAGATGGATAGATAGATAGATAGATAAATAGATGGATAGATAGATAGATAGATGGATAGATAGATAGATAGATAGATAGATAGATGGATGGATACATGTAGCTAGAAAGACTGACAGCCTGACATATGAATAGACTGATAAACTTCTGTAAACTGATATCCTTTTGAGATCTTGCATGATTTGCAAAGTAGTGACTTTTAAACTACCCTGAATTTTGTTTCATTATGCATAATTTGTATCACCAAAGTGTCATATTTTTATCATAATCTTAACTATTCTGCCACTTGAAAATCTGCAATTACTGTATACGCTATAATTTTCGCGTACATAAATTTTCGCGAATTGCCGCTGTCACACATTTTCGCGAGTGGTTAAATTCGCGATTGGGGGACCAGAGAAAATATGAAGTGGCAAAGAAAGTGTGAATTTTCAACTTTCTAGCAAATAAGAATGATACTAGTTATACACTGCATGAAAAAAACTTACCAAACTCTGTGAACTAGTAAGTTAGAATTCAACATTTTTGAAGTGGTTAAGTCCATCGCGCTAGATTTCTGACGAGTGGTACGAGGGGTTGCGATAATGGATTGGCTCTACAGTATTCGTATGTAGACGTGGACTAGCCCGACCACCCCAGACGCTGTTAATACGCTGTGCTGTGCGAATGCTACTTACAGCGACTGGGCTGTGTATACTAGTTAGTAATTAGACGTGGACGTGCTATATGTACGTAAACAAGCTTAGCCAGTATGGTCTGTTTGGTAAGCCGTGACATGGTATACAAGTACTGAAATGTTCGTATCATCAAGGCAAGGGATTCATTTTGGAAGGTAATATTTTCGCGTGTTTTTAATTTCGCGAATAGCTCCCGACTCGCGAAATTCGTGAAAATAAAACCCACACGAAATATATAGCGTATACAGTATGTCGTTATGCATAATGTAGAGGGATTGCAAATCATTCTTACGCCTTGTGTGTCAAGAAAGATAAATTAAGAATTGACGAGGAAAACTATGCTGGCAGGCAGAATATCTAAATTTGATGGGCAAAATTAATAATTTTTCATGTTATGGTGTCTTTTAGGTTTATATGAAGAAAAGTGTTTGTATACCTAATCACTCTGAATGCATTCATAAGCAGGAAGAAATTACCCTTTCATTTTATAGATTTAGTGACACTGTGTTTCAAACCTGATCTGCATAATTTTTGCAGCACTAGCCTAGAATACTGTGAGCATGCTTGTGGTCATTAAAAAAAAATTGACTAATCAGTCTACAATTTAGCAAACTTGGATGCATACTACAGCAGTACCATTTACACAATTGGATTCCTCTGTAAACATAATCTAAACACCTGGGCACATACATCATGCATGGTTTGCCTTATTCCGAAAGGTCTGTGAACTAATATCATGTTAAAATCTGTGAACTATTTTCCCTACAGGATATAATAATGTGCTGTGCTTAACACCTGTTCCTACTAAATATATCATTTCAATGACTGGAATCCAGTTTGAAAATAGTTCTTATTACTATGATGGGCAAGTCCCTAGCAAGCTTCCAAGCTGTTAGGAAAAATCTTTGTCATTCAAAGTACACATTAACTTTGAATATATCAAAAAACTTGCCTACACAGAAATGTACCATCTTATTTATCCTGCCCTTCAATGTTATGTAACATTAATTCCACTTTAAAACAGTCATTAAAAAGGGGATCATGGTAAACCAGTTTAGTGTAATTCAAGCCTAAAAAAAGTGGTGGGGAGGGGGAGGGGAACATGCTCATCCCCGCTGATCACAGATTTCTTTGTTTTGGTTTCTTATTCACTTCCTCCCTTCTCTTTGTTTGTCAATCATGATTTTGCTGGCAGATTTTTGGCTCAGAAAACATGGTCACCCTCTACTGATGCATCATGTTTGTGAAATCAGATACCAGTCCATATCTGATTCTTTGGTTATTTTGGAATCCTTTCAGTCTAAATCTGAAAACAGTCCTTTCCTGAAGGTGTGCATTACATAAATGTAATTTAACACAATCTTATCTTTTCTGCAACCTCTTGTATTTCCTTCTCTCGGGCATTGTACTTCCGCGATTCATCCCAAAATACTGTAAAAGTGGATACTTTTGAGCGAGTAATTTTTCGCGTTCGGTCGGGTAAGGGGAGTTTGTCGTGTTTTTAATTCTGCGGAATCAAAACATCCACTACTGAAACATATGGCAAGCAAAAATATTCGCATGCTTTTATTTTCGTGCTAGTATCTGGTTGCACAAAAACTTCAACACTGCGAAAATGTCCACTTTTACAGGAGTCTCCCTTGGGCTTTGTAAATGCTGTGGTAAAAAATGCATTGACTGCTGTCTCCCTACGGGGTAGTTGGTATGGCTTTGGTCAAAGACGTTTAATTTCAGAAATTGTCAAAACTCAGGAGACTCAGCTGTATGGTGACGTTCAAAAATACCCTAAAATGTATGTAAAAACTTTGAGAATTATGCCGTCACTATGACGAGATCTATGAACAAATATCACCTTGCAAACTAGACCATTTACTGACTGGTTTATTCTAACACTAATGTTTAGGGAAAATATTGAGTGTAATATATCCAGTTATTCACAGATGTTTGTTTTTGAAGTTCTTGGCATATACATGTACTTTCAAACTTGATTTTATTCAAACTTACAATGCATCACATTCATAAAATATCAGAGAATCCGATACAGTGTAAAACAAGGAATGTTTGCATGCATTTTAATTTTGCGACTTTCGCCGGAGCCGAGATTTGCGAAATTGAAATGCATGCGTAATATCTTGTCTACACTATATGCATTGAATGTTAGAAGCAACTCATGAAAATTTCATGCTGTGAATAAGGCCGTCAGCTCCCATCCGTGAAAATTTCAAGTCCCAAAAATATCACGTTTACAGAAGAAATGTTGGATCATGCAGCACAGATTCTTTGAATAGGAAAACATATGTGATCAGTGTCTTTAAAAGAGATTTACTCATATTGTCCATACCACTCTTCATACCCTAAAAAAAAATCTTGCTGATGAAAATAACAAGATTAGATATTTTTAAAGCATGATGCACAGTCACTGAGGTTAACAAGATGTTGTCTAGTGATAAACTGGAGGGGGAGGGGCATACACTGTGCCCTCACTTCTAAGATTGTGCGGTGAGTAAGCATGTACAGCACATTCTCTTAGTGTCTGTCAGACAGGAAGCCGAATTCACCTTGACTTCAGCGATAAGGACACCAAGATCTATATTACTCACGGCACACATACCCGCTGCATCATCACTCTTTCGGCCCCTATATAACTCTCTAAAGTTCTCTCCCTCTCTCATACCAGCCAACCCTGAAATTCAGAATATATTCAAGAATAGCTGGGAGAAAATAATGAGAAAATTAGGAGTTTTCAACCATCTCCCATACATCACTATTAGCAGGTGCTGACGAAAATAGTGAACGCAAGGTTGAATGGAGATTCTTCATTGAGAAATAAGAACGCTCCAATAAAATGGGAACAGTTGGCAGGTATGCTCTCCCCCCCCCCCCCCCCTCCCCTGCCACCCTCACTCTCTCTCTCTTCCTCTTTGTCTATTGATCTATTTTCATCCCACTCATCTATTATTTTCCACTCTGACGACATTCCCGAGTCGTGTCAAATCATGTTATTTCATACTACCACAGGCACTCTGCTACTTCATCTAGCTAAATTGCAGTTTAATCATAATCTTCTATGATATATTTTAATGGGGGGGGGGTTACATGTTAGATGCAAAACCATTTTTGTGATAACAAAATATTAATGCAGTATTAAAAGCAAACATAATACTGGTGTGATTTAACTATAAAATTCTTGTCATAATCTCTGTGAGATTTCAACACAAAGTTTTATTTTTGTGTTTCTTCGGGTCTTCTTTTTTCCAAATCTTTTGAAGTCAATTGGAACATAGGGTACAGAGAAAGTTTCTTTGTATATATTTCAGTCCAAAGCCTTATTTTTGATTCCATATGGAAATTTCATAGAGCTCAGTCTTGCAATGAATATGACTTTTGCAAGGTCAAGGTTTAGAGAAATAGTTACAAAACAGATTTAATTTGACACATCATTCTATTTCTTGCATGTCTATTTCAACAATTCTACAAAATACAATGATAAACATCAAATTATCACCTACACAAGCTTTCCAAAGGCTATTTGCTATACAGCAACACCTATCTAACAGTTTCCTTCATCTCTGAAATCTCTCCAAAATTATAATCTGACTAAAATGCTATCAAAATTGGAATGATTGCTTAAAGGTGGATTTTGTCACACCCTCATGATCTATCAAGAATGTATGTGCCATTTTCCTCATCTTGTACGAACTTTCTCTGACAATCAGCCGACAAACTACCAAGGTATGCATGGAAGGATTTTTGTGGTGTGACAGTTTGGTGGAATGTAAAGTATGCAAACACACACGGCAAAAATAGAAGAAGCAGAGAGATGTCATAATGATGCTGCAAATCATATGAGAGTTTTATTGTAAAATAAAATATAAACAACCAAAAGCAACAAAAAGGTGAACATACGAGTATGTGTCAGCAACATAAATGTACAAATCAAAAACAGCAAAGCATCAAAGCATGTCAAACTGAAATTGAAAAATCAAAGCAAAAATTGTGACAATGATTCAGGACGGCACATACATTCTGAATATGATTTTGAGTGTTAATGAATGCGAGCACGTTGATGATACCCGACTGAATGCTATTAGCATATTGTTGTACAAGCTGCACATGAATTTTACCACTTGCAAGGTACTCATTTAATGTGATTATTTCATTTAGCACAGCAAATTAGTATTCAACCACTTGCTGCTTATAAGTTTCTATACACACACATGAGTTGTACTTAATATGACTTTTCAATAATCACCTTCAACCACTAATGAGCATTTGCCCTACATTCTTGTAGTTGGTTGAAGAGGGGGATGTTATATCCATGCAAAAAAAAAAAAAGCTTTTTAAAAATCCCCCTCACATATTCTACCATTCCTCCTTATATTTACATGATAGTATTATTAATAGCAGAAGAGTACAAAGGTTTTCTTTAAATACTCTGTTTAAGAATACAACATTAAGTAGTAGTCAGTGTGTATGGCCATGGGAGTGTTGTGTCTTCATTCAATACACAATGCATCCTTGCTCACTAGCAGTACTGTATGAAAGAGATTGAAAATAAAATCTTTAAGATTTTATGCCAGACATAGGTTGAAAATACTGTAACATGCTCTGAGATTTGGCTTTAAGTATACACCCTAAAAAAAAATCATGCTAAAGCTTAATGTTTTTAATACAAAATATATATGATATACATATGGCATATACAATGCTCAAGCATCAGAAGTAGTAGGTCATAAGTATTCAAAGAGTGAATGCTCCACCAAAACAAACAGCAACCACGTGTACAACAGTCACCTCCCTCAAAGTGTGTATAATTCTTACCACATTCAGCACATGTGTGCCTCATTTTCTAAATGGGTTCTGTAATTGATCACATAGCTACAAAAACTGAAATTATAGTATTTTGCATCGTTGCCCTCTCATACAATACCACCATCTCCACTCACCCCCCCCCCCCCCCCAATCATTATTTCCCCTCAGAATGAAGTGCAGACACTCCACATTTAACTTGACAGGTATTATCCCTCGCAATCAATTTACTCTTTTCAAGGAGATATATCCCTTTAGCAAACTACAAAGGACCCTTTTAGGAGTTTCTTTTTTATTTCACATTTAAAGGCAAAGGATAAATGTCTGAGAACCAGTAGAAAGAAAAAAGTTGTGAAACTCTGTTTTCTGTTTGGTTCATATGAAAGAAATCCTATGTAAATTCAGCAGACATGTAGGTATTATTAAATAGATACAAGTTTAGACAAGAACACTGTTTGAAGACTACACTATTAAGAACAAACAAACAGACACAGTACTTTTCATAAATAAGTAGATAAATGCACATGAGGCACAACCTAACATTTTAGCAAGTAAGGTTTTGAGCGAGCATTTATAATCTGGTTGTCATGCTTCTACATCAAGTATCAAGGTTACATTTGAAAGTAGTGCAATCAACTGCACAGAATAAAATTTGGGCATGCGACCTTTTAACAGTGAAGGTAGTCAACCAAGGCTGCACAGGGTTTGTCCAAATCAAAATATGTCCTTGTGAACACAAAGCACCTTTAGAATTTGGCACTGATGACAAGTAGGACAGTTTAAATAGGCAGTTAGAAAAGTTACAAAAATATATATATAGGCCCTATACTGCATATAGTCAGGATGGGTATTGAATAATGATTATGTGTTATAATGAGTAATTTGAGTAATGATTTACCTTACCATACCCTGTTTGTTTGCTTGCTTTTTTTTTTTTTTTTTAATACAAAGTTTAAAGAGAGATTCTGTCTCTCTGAAGTCTGGTGAAATAAAAAGACTTTTTTTTTTTTTCATTTTTACTGTCATTAAACACAATCGAATTTGTACAAGACACAGTACTGAACGATTCTGGTATGTTTCCCACCCCCCCCCCCCCCCCAGAGTCAGATATAAAAGCTTGCCGAAGACCAACATCAATTTCCATCATAAGTGATACAGCAAACTTGTGAGCAAAAGACTTGTCTGATGAAATATATCACTTGCTACTAACAGATTGGCCTGGTTCAGTTCGGTTTAGTTGTTTTCACACTCATCACAAAGCAATTCCTCAAAGCTAAACCTCAACAGTAAAAAAAAAAAAAAAAAAAAAAAAAAAGGATGTCTTGGCCTTTTGTTTGCGTCCTACTCATTTCTATTGTGCCGCAGTCTCTCTGCTTAATACAATCTTGGAATTTTCAATGCCAGATTGTGAGCTCTGTAGAGCACCCTTCCACGCATGCATGCACCCGAGAAATGGGGCTGGGCGTAGCTATATAGAAGTGTGATGTAACTGGTAGAATGGGGGTGAATACTTTACTTATCCTCAGCTAATAAAAACAGAAGGCTTTATGTGGACTTGAGGGGTAAGAATGCCACGTGAGCAGCAGCACAAGTAACGTATTTCACAGTTTACCTCATGGCAGATGTCTTCTGTCTTTGTAAAGTTTATCTAGCATCATTATGCTACAAAGGTATTACTTGTCCTTTTACAGTTTGTTAACAAATCAAAATCTCATTCAAACTTGTCCTGTCTCCATTTGATATTGTTGTTTTCAATCTGATGGATACAGGATACCTGATGTACATGTCCCATTGAGAGCTTGACTTTGCCTAACACAAGTTGGGATTTAGGTGACTAATCTCCAAAACTACTTGGAAATCAATGGTTTTCTGACAAAACCTTGTACAGTGGGACATCATACTTCAGATACATACAATGTAAATTTACGACAAATAAATCTCTCATTGGGCCAAAGTTTAACCATCACATTGCTGTCACTATGTCCATTAGAATACAAAGTAAGACTGTACTTTTCCAACTGGCAAATAATAATATGTCCATTTCAATCAAATGTTCATGTAATATACGGTCACAGATTAGCTGTGTACAACAAGTCATCTTGTGAGACCATTTGATAGATGAAATATGGCAATTTGAATATATTGTATCAAAAGAGATGGAACATACTACCAAAATAGGTTTGGAGAAAGTAACAGGGCTTGAAGGAATTTCAGTATACCTCACTTTCGATTGTATCTCAGCCTCAAGATGTGCACAATATCTTTTTGATATAAAATATAAAACTTTCAGTGTGCTTGGCAGCATAACAAAGTGATTGCCAATATTAAGTGATGTGTCTAACTATATTGAGCTAACTTTTATAAATAATGAAACATTAAAGAAAAATGATTCTCGACCAGTAACTCTATCTTTCGGTACACATTGTCATAAATTTATCAGAGAAACAGATAGAGAAAACCATACTAATATTTGATCTGCAATGCTTGCATCATAGTGTGCAAACCACTAAAACTCAGTATTATAATTACTCGGTACTTATGTTGTTATTGTGACATTTATGATGCTAGGATGAAATATTATCAATTACATATCCATGAAAGAATATCTATAGGGAGGGGAAAAAGTCATTCCAGCCTTAACTTTAAAACATGTTAAAACAATTTTCAGATGTGATGAAAAGATCTTGATTTGTTGTTGTTGTTGTTGTAAGATTAATATTATAAATAAACAGAATGTACTTATATTGTACATTAAAGTACAATTTACAATTAATTCATACATGATTATGTATGTGCTAAGATTATTCTCACTGTAATATAATTCAACCTTGCAATATTTTTCTGAAACATACCCAGATTAACTAAGAACCCAGAATAACTAATACATCTACATGTATGTTGCATGAAAACTTGGCTGCCATGACTAGTGGGGAAACACATTAATGACAATGGATCTAAAAAAATTGAAAGTCAACTTATGGATAATGATAGATGCCAGCAAATGTCAATGTATGGTCAATCAAATTTCAATCTGTGATGTTTAAGTAGCAGACACATAGATATCTGTTTTCAAGTGTCTATCAAGCTAACTGATGAATTGTGATGTTGGTTATTGTTCAAATATTGCAAATCTAGCTCAATATGAAATGAACACAAAAAGAACACATACACATGATGCCTGAGTGTTGGCTTTCCTGACATGATTTGAAGACAACAATATTAAAAAAAAAATCACACAAAGGAATGATGCACTTGCTCCCCACATTATACTATACAAGATAAAATAAATACTGGTCAGCCAATTTTGATTTTAAGAAGATAATTCTTATTTTCTTTTTAGCCTCCAATGTCTAATTAAGGGATTCTTTAAAGGTCCAATTTTTCGACATATTTTTGGTGTGGTTTCAAAATTTTTATTTTTTTTATGTATGAAAAAAAATATCAATTTAACTATAATATGTTCTACATATTTTCTAATATTGTAACACTGGCATCTTTTTACCTCTACTTACACCACAGATAACACCACTTTCTCCTTTATTGCCAAATATACAAACTCTTCTGTGGATGTGACACTCCTACCAATGTGCTATCAACTTTCTTCAGAAAAAAGAGAGAAGCAATATCATTTGACAAATTTATTCCTGACTTTGCTTTATATCAAACAGGCCACCCCACTCTTCCACAGAACTCCCTCCCCTCCCACCTCATCACACAAACAATTGTCATTTCCAATATACATGTTTGCTGCACATAAACTACAATATGTAATTTGTCCTATTCCATAAAAACATACCAGCATAATTTGTAACAAATCTATGAAAGTACCTATCAGCATGTGATGAGTGCCAGCAAATATTAAGAAAATATATAAATAGATGTTCATAGCTACAAGAGTTATAAACCAAGATTTCTTCCGATCATTCATTACTGTAAAAGTGGATATTTTCGCGCGACTAATTTTTCGCGCTAGGCCGGGTCAGAAGAGTTTCGCGTGTTTTTAATTCCGCGGAATCAAGACATCACGCACAGGAACGTATGGCAAGCAAAAATATTCGCGTGTTTTTATTTTCGCGCTAGTTTCTGGTTGCGCGAAATGCGCGAAAATTTCAACACCGCGAAAATTTCCACTTTTACAGTACCCCATTCCTCCCCAGCTTTGATGAAACATTTAGGAAAACACATGAACGAAAGAGGGGGCAGGGATGAAAGGAGTTAATTACTTACCAGATGAAATATTAGTCTGAGAAAGCACAAACAAAAGCAGAGGCAGCAATGTCACCAAAGTTGAAATCATTCAGGTTAGTACAATGTAAAGTTAGTGACTTTCACTTATCAGGTCCAATACAATTGTCATAAAATTTGTTTTAAGGAGCCACAAGCTGGAATGTGTTAGCATGGGGAGAATTAATTGATATATGATACAAGAAATATTATATAATTACAATAAAAGACTTTGTCATTGAAACATCTGCACAAATTGATATCACTTGCCATTTCATGGTTAGTACAACTTATGAAATTTTGGTGGATAAAGTAAGTTTCCCACTTTGCAACATTAGAGACAACACCCTTGCAGCTTTGTGTCTTGGAAATGGAGGAAATTTTAGGATGAATTCTGAACTGAAGACTATCGCCACTTTCCACTGAAAGTAATACAATGAACATACGATAAAGCTCTGCTACATTGGTAATATTTCTAACATATGCCTACATCAATCATGACATAAATACTGTCAGGTGAACCTCATTGTCTGTTTAAATACTGTATAATACTGTTAGTTCAGCTGCCAGGGCCTCTGTTCTGATTTTTTTTTTTTAATACTGACTTGGTTTCACACACTTTCCATCGTCAAAGCTCTCAGCTAATGAAAAAAATGATGGATAGGAATGTTGTATAAAGTATTCACATCTTGTTCACATTCTCAACAAATATCAATACAATCACTTTAACTATCATTCTACTTCAAACATCAAATAAAGGGATTCATAAATAAATAAATTCATAAGCCAATATGAAAAGACCTGAATACAAAAGAGTTGATCGCTGATCTTTGGCTTCTCAAAATTTTAGCAATCAAAATTTTGCCTCCCCTCCACTGACCACATAAAAGTGTAACATTTCATGCATACAACTTTAGCTATTTCCTCCCTCTCAATCTTCTTGCATGAGCACATTATTTCAAGGACACACACTCACTCATCTCTACACTGATAACATCAGTTGTTCATAGGACCTGTGTGTGACATTTATCAATCATAATTATGGGAAAATGCAATGTTTCAGATGCAATGGGTTACTAAATTGCCCTTTAAAGTTTGACAGCACTTTTCTTGCATGGCTTCACTTTTGCATGTCTACTCAGTACAATGAACATTCTTGCAAAGCTACTATTAAGACTACACATTGCAACTACAACTTAAATACTTGAAGATGGCTGCTAGCGTTCTCTTGCACCTATTTTGTAATTCATTGCAACTATGGATTAAAGAGACACAAAAGATTTGTTTGAGCTTGCAGTGGAGAAATGAGAGAAGTCAGAGAGAGATCTTACAATTTGGTCATCAAGATATCTTCTTCTGTATACTGAGGAGGGTGCTCATAGGGGGGCAGTTCAACACCCAGTGAGGCCACAGACTGGGTCATCATGGTAGGATGGTTACCAGGGGAAGGGCGTGTTGTTTGGGCGGGGCTTGGGTCAAGGGCGATGATGGCAGAGGCAGATAGCGGGGACTTACGTGAGGGTTCTGAAGGGGGTGGGGGCGGGTGTGATGTTTGGGTGGGGCTTGGGTCAAGGGCGATGATGGCAGAGGCAGATAATGGGGATTTACGCGAGGCTTCTGAAGGGGGCGGGGGAGGGTGTGCTGCTTGGGTGGGGCTTGGGTCAAGGGCGATGATGGCAGAGGCAGAGAGTGGTAATGTGGGTGACGGTTCTAAAGGGGGTGGGGGAGGGAATGTTGCTTGGGCGGGGCTTAGATCAAGTGCCATGATGGCAGAGGCGGACAGTGGGGACTTGGGCGAGGGTTCTGAAGGGGGTGGGGGAGGTGGTAGAGGCGGGGCTGGGTGAAGCTGAATTTGAGTGGGAGGAGTTGCTATTCTTGGGGGCGTGGCCTGTCCAGGTGGAGGAGTGGCCCCATTGGGAGGGGTTGCGAGCCTCGGGGGAGTGCCCCGGCCAGGTGGCGTGCCCCGGCCGGGAGGAGACATGCGGCCAGGGGGTGTGGATGCCCCTGGGGACAGACCACTCTTGAATGTGCCATGGGTGTACTGTCGACCCATCTGGGGGGAGGCACCCCTGTATAGGGGGCTGGTGCTCACCCGTTTTCGTAAAGTGTCGTTCTGCTGCTGCTGCTCCTGACTCTTGTTACCACTGGACAGGAACTTCTGGTAGGCTAGGTCAAAAGCTTGCCCAACAGTCAGGGTTATTTCTTCAGCCTGTAGACCATGTGAAATTAATTCAGTCGCAAAAATTGTGAAAATTGGACTAGAAAACATACACTTTCGAATAAATCAGAATCGGAAATTGATAAAAACATGCTCTTATACGGAACATAAAATAAACATTCCCAAAATCACATAATTAAAACTTAATATTCATGGTTAATGATGTGCATTAATGTTGTTCCCTTCTAAGGCACCATGCATCACTACCACAAATTTCAAGCCAGATTTTAAGATTCACATCTATTCATTAACATAGAAATCAAGGAAGAATATACATAGACTGCTCTCTTCATACAGTATCATATTCAAGTTCTGAACAATAAGCCTCATTAACTTTGCATGGATCACAGTGTTGGTTGTGTTTATAAAGAGACTATTACTACAACATAAGACTTATAAACATTACTTTTTCAGTTGGTGAAATACCAGGCCCATGAAATTTAATGAGCCAAATTCAAAACAACTGTGGGTAAAAAATAAACATGAAATGGAAGAAGAAACTACTGCCGCTTTGGAAGTGTACTCACATTTTTGTCACTCTCCATTACATGGCACAAGTGTTTATTTTCCCTGACATCCTTGGCAATGAAAGCACAGATCTTCTTATCCGACTTGTCATCAGCACAGTAGGAGATGTGGTGAAGTGGGTACGAAAACTGCTTCTCCTGAACATTACGGAAAACATAAAAACATAACAAAATAAACTTATGTCAGCCTGTTCACACATTTGTTTATCATATTCCTTGTGTCTTAAGATTTTTTTTTTTGGTATCCTTTTTATACTTGATTTAAAAAACAACAACTGTTGAATACACTACTATCAACAGATTAATACCTTGAAAATATCTCAAATATAGTGATTCACACTTTAAAAAATTACACTGTACTTGAGAGTAGAAAAGTTTTGCCCTGAAACTTTGAGAAAGGTGATGAAAAAAAAAAAACCACATGCCATTGAATACACTACTTGTATCTACAGATAAATGAAAATATATGGTAAAATATTTCATCAATTCCTTCCACATATTCTTGTAAATCTCACTGTAATAAAGAAAAAGTGTTGCATTGTCACTTTAAGACACTTCAATACACAAAATACTGAAGACACTGCCAGTATTGATCTACAGTCCTGTCAACAACAGCAGCAACAAAAATGTCCAGAACACTTTTCATTAATTCCTTCCATGTATGTTCCTGAAAAAGTCACACTGAAACCAGGAAAAGGAAAACACTATTAGGTACTTTGATGAAATACATGGATGGATCAAAATCCACTTTTTTTTGCCATATATGGGAGATACTATGCCGAGTATTTTCCATCTTTTACATATATTCAGGAAACTGAAGCTGAATGAAAGATTTAGTGTGTTGATACATGTAGCTAATACACAGGAAGCTGAAGTTGGTTGCATATTTAGGCATTGAGGTTATGACATCTGTTATTCATATTGAAATGTAAAATGCACTATGCAAGTACCAGATATATAATGACTGTTAGAAAAAGAAGGAAGTTTTTTTTTTTTTTTTTTTTTTTTTTAATGTCAACGAAAAGTTGTTAATCATTAGGATGTATTGTCAAGGACATCATTTGATTAATATTCAACACATACATTTTGTAGCTGCTGTGCTATACAGGCTTACAACTCTGTACTTGCACCATAAACAAACTACAATGCAGATCATTGCATTATTATAAATTTGCATTATCTTCAGTCAGTGGGGTAGCCACAAAGCTATCTCTTTGTGTCATTTTTTTGTACAACGTTATACAAAATTTCATGGTCTCTGGGATCAAATACTACTCAAGATGAGCTACACTAAAATAAACTAGAGATTGTAATTTGTCATCACTGACAAATTAAGGTGATCCGATTTTTTTTTAATCAATGATTCGAGTCCTGATACTGCAAAGTCTCAGCTACAACATATTAAAATCTGAGAGATATTCACCAAAGCATAAGTAAGATAGTGCTCGATAAAGAGAGTCATGTCAATTTTCACATCTAAAAAATTCCCTCCCATAGAGATAACACCTCATAGCGAAGATAGAAAAAGAAGTACATATGACCTTTGACCCCACTTTGCACAGACAAGATGGCATCTGAGCAAAAAGTGGTTATTTTGTGAAATGATCCCTGTAACATGGTCTTTACGTGTGCAAAATATGGGAAAGATAGGACATGTATTCACCAAGATACAGGCGTCTGATCAAGTAGTTGTTACTTTATGAAATAATGTTAGTGACATGAACTAAACATGTGCAAAATATGGTGGTGATAGGGTATGTTTTTCTTGAGTTATTGCACATAAAGTTGCAAAAAGAAAGAAATATTTCAATACATCGAAGATAAACTTTAATTTCAAGTAAGTTTTTTGACGTGATCCCGACATCGTATGAAATAACGAAGGGCACATCCACGATAGCCCTACGTCTCAGCTACAACATATTAAAATCTTAGAGAAATTCACCGAGGCATAAGTGAGCTAGTGCTCGATAAAGATAGTCATGTCAATTTTCATTTCCATAAAAATTGCACTCCCATAGAGATTACACGTAAACTGGTCAAATTTGACAAGGTTACTCAGTTTCAATCCATTTTTTCTATATCTATGAAAGAGAATTTCATAAGCTACAACATATTGAAATTTGGGTGAAAATTGGCAAAGGAGAAGTGAGATACGCTCGAGTAAACTTGAAATTTGATGACGTCATTTTGAAAATTTACTTTTTTTACTTTATTAAGAAATTTGATATCTTTCAATCATTTTGTCAGCATAGCCAGCCCATGAAATGACATGTACAACTCATCAGCTTTCAGAATATGTAAAGAAAATGGGGGGTCACCCTCCATCCTGACGAGTTAAATCCGATTTAAATTTGGCGGTTTTTTGGCATAGTTGCAGTGTGTATCGCCATTGACGCGCGCGCGGAATTTCAACTTTGACGGGCCCTTATGACATCATATTGAATCGGATCGACTTGAAACTTGGTAGAAATATTCCTTGACATTTCGGACATCCGATTCGCGTTAAAAAATTAAGAATTTCTATTTCATATTAGCTGTGCGTGCGAATATGTGCGCGTGCGTACGCGTCCGTCCAATTTTTTCAATTTTTAAAAAAATGCTCCAAATGGTCTGAAACGTGTGCAAAAAAAAAATGGAGCTCGATTTGAGCATACAAATATTTTAACGCGCGCATACGCGCGCGTTTTGAGAGAAAAATTAATTTTAAGAATATGAGTAGAATCCGCTTGACTTGAAATATATGTGACGTAAATTTCATTGAAACATTCCATTCCATTAATGAGATATGCATGAAAATGTGTTTTCTTATAATGACGTCATAGTGACGTCACGGTCGACTGATCACTTTGATTTTACTTGCGCTGTCGTCTTTGCGACACGATACATATATGGTATAAGTTTGACATTGAGAGGCAATGCACTTTCTGAGCTAACCTCTGCACAACTTTTGTCCAGAAATAAATAAAGAAAGAAAGAATCCGTACAGATACAATAGGTGATCCGAGAAGATTCTCGGATCACCTAAAAATGCAAACAAAATTTGTATGAGTTTTTCAGGAGGCCTGACACATCTGTAACATTGTGTCTGAAAAAAAAAAAAAATGTCCTCCTGTTAAAAAAAAAAAGTCTGCAAGAAAGGTGTGACAACATGCTGAATGTCCAAGCGAGAGAAACACCAAACACTTGAATCACAAAGTTCTATTGTACACCACAGATAATTATCACGAAAGGGGGAAGTTGAGGTTCGATATACGTGGAACAAGAATGGTGTGAGGCTAATCAGAAGAAAATTCCATAGAAGATAACATCACAGCTCGGTTGCCAACAATAACAACAAGAGCATCCCAGTCCTCTTCACATCAAAAACTGCACAGTGAGTATGGACCTTGTGAATCTAATAGACAAACATACTTTTGTACCTCATCTAACTTGAAAAGATGTTCATATTCATATTGTGATTTATATTGTATGAGACTTGTTAACATTGGGGACAATATATGTGAAATCTTATTTACTGGAGCAGAAGGATATTACACTACAATTTTAGCCTGTTCATGCATAAAACAGTGGTAGAAATAGGCAGTTGCAAAGGGGGCATACTTTATTTCACACACTTTCATAATAAAATACACAATGTTATATGTATATCCCTACGGTTACAACACTGATGGGGCAGTACCACTGTTTCAGAGGAAATGGGCAGTTCCAACATAAAAACACAAGGTCTTGATATCACAACATCATCAAATGATAGACAATCTGATGTGTGTTTATACTGTAACTTGAACAATGGATAGATGTAGCAGAATCAACCTGATTTACAGCGATCTCTTCCTCAATCAAATCAACTCAAACACCCAACAAATTCTCTCTTTTTTTCTCCCATTTCTTCCACAAACATACTCAATTGACAAACGGACATTTACAATAATTAAAGAAAAAATAAACAAAATATTTAATTGAGTGAAAGCAGCAATACTACTTAGTAGAACACATTAGTGAAAGTTTGAGGAAAATCAGACAATCCATTCCAAAGTTATGCATTTTTAAAGTTTCGGTACTGTGATTGTTGGATAAGGAGACTACTACATGACATCATAATGGACAATAAAAGAATTTCGTATCTCATGAAAAATTATCATTTCATTGGCTCATTACTGACATGTATAGGGATATATTATTCCCCTGCTTTCTGGAAGAGTTAAATGCTCACGTAATGTCAGAAAAATGAAGATGTGTTGAATCTTCTTTATATTGCTGTCCATAATGACATCGTGGAGTGGAGAGGTCTCCTTATCCAGCCATGACGACACCAAAATTCATAACTTTTGAACAGATTGTCTGATATTAATTAAATTTTCACTGATGCGTTCTACTAATATTGGCGCTTTCACTCAATTCAAAATTATATCTGGGTTTTGGTTTCCCATAAAGTCAAGGCAATCATGATTTTTTTTAAAGAGCAACTAATGAAGAATAGAAGACAAGAATAAAAGAACAACTTTTAAGAACTTTATAAAAAATAGAAAAGCTTTTGAATTTAACCTTTTCACAGTACATGACTCCATTTCTCATTTGGAATGTTAGAAAAGAAAATGAAATCTCCATCCTTACCTTAGTCTGTTTCTCCTGTATAGTCACTCCATCGACCGATATTGTTAGTTCTCTCTTGGGTGGCTTTGTACCTTCTGACCTCTTCACTTGCTTGTTGAACTAATCAAACCAGCAGAAACAAATAATGAGATTTTCATTTCTACTTTATGAAAATTTCTGAACATTCTACTAGACAACATTAAACAGGAATCAAATGAGATGAAATTGAGATTAGTGAAATTTAAACACCTTCCACAAAGGATATAATCGTAAGGTTCTTGTTTATCTTCATAATGCCTATAAAGGCAACTGATGGGATTGAAAGAGATAGCCAGGAAAACAGGGTAAAATGAATACAGCTAAATATTTCTATTTTGACATACTTTTCCATCATTTGAGGGTTGAAATGCCAGTCTACACGTAGATACAGCATCTCACAATGATGAAATATGTTATAAAATTTACAACTAAAAATCGGGATTTAAAATCATCCCAATTGATGAACTGGCAGGACAATCACTGTCATCATTGAGAAAAAGAATTCATAATTTACATAGAAGACATCACAAAGATTTTTCAAACAATTTCATACAAAAACAGTAATTGTGAAAGACACAGAATATAGTGATCGTATCCATCACACATGTATTGATATGTACATTGTACATCATTTGTAGATGATGCACAGCAGAATGACATTAAGCTTATCAAAATACTAAATACAGAAACTATGCACAAAGTATACACAATTTTCAACAATTGCTGGCTTTTGCTCATCACAATGATTTCATTAAACTGGCACTTCTCATCACATAACTTGTTTGGAGTGAAGAGGTTTTCTATTCCATTGACAGCTACAGTTGTACATACAGACCATATCAACTTGGCACTGCAAGATTGCTAAATAAGGGGTTTCATGGACAAAAACCCCAGCACAACAACAAAACTCTAAGCAAAATCCAACTGATATTTTTTCATGGTTCAGCCTAGTGGGCTGCCTGATTAGGCAAATGAGACCAATTATGTTTTGTAGTAAATAATGGCATGGTTACTTTTTGGTTGATGTTTTCGTCATGAGAACAAATGCACCCTTGAACTTTAATTATGCTGCAGCATCAATCTATGTGGAAAACACACTCACAACAACCAGGCAGTGTATGATTAATGTAAAAATCACACTGTAACATCACTTCTGGTTGCACAAGATGTAGACAACGATCTTAACATGGCATCATATGAACAAGTTTTTTTATGCACTATTTCTTGTGCTATAAAACCTCAACATGATTGCCAGATTAGCCTGTTCCTCTTTGTTTCAACCTATCTATCATGAGCTGTGACATCAGGGGCTTTAATATGTTCTATTTCATCCCTATCAGTAAAGGATAATTGGCAGCTGGGAAATTGTGTATCTATAAAGTACACTGTAATGCTGTTTATGGAGTAATGGATAATTTTAGCTGGATAATTTCCAGCCACACCGGCCCAATCACTGCCGGTGTACCCTCATTCTGTATGCGTGTTTAATAGTCATACACAGGATGGGATGTTTGAGGCTGAGAGGATGTTATAGTCACACATTTCCTGCCCACAGCTACTAAAAGCGTGTTTGCCCCACACCTGAATTATACTGCCACTGGCTAAAGGTAAAAATCCATTCCACGTTCACATCAACATTTACGAAAAAAGCAATTCATCATATAGCCAGCTGATACACTGGAGGTGAGAATTCATTCTTACTGGTCACAGTCATATCTTAAATGCATATCAGATGAGGCAAGGAAGTTTCATGGCCACACATATCTTGTTTTTCAAACAAATCTTTTACAAATGTCCTCTTTTTTTTTTTACATAAGGGCTTTTTACACTTGTGTTTCTTAACCCCGGACTTTCTCTGACCCAGGACTATCGTTAGTCCCGTACCAATTTTTTCAGCTTTTTACACTCGCCAATTAGTCCCGTACTATCTCTTGTCCGGGGCTAAGGAGAAAACTGACCTTTTTACACTCGTATTTCTTAGCCCCGGACTTTCCAAACCATATGAATATTCATAATTACGCTGTGTACTGTACACGTACACGCACGCACCGGCAGCACTTGATTACCTCGTTTCTGATTGGTCAGTGAGGGTCGGACTTCGTCTCCGTCGCTTAGCCCAGGATTATTTTTTCGTTCTGTTTACACTCACTTGCTTGGCACCGCAATTGCGGTGCTAACCCCTGCTATTTTGCAGGGCCAGATAGTACCGTACTATCGGTGGGGCTAGCCCACTTTGGCAAAAACGAGTGTAAACAGAAAGTGGGCTAAGGATAGTCCCGTACCAACGGTGGGGCTAAGGCCCCCCCCCCCCCCCTTAGCCCCACCGTTGGTCAGGGGCTAAGCAAAAATTTACAAGTGTAAAAAGCCCTATACAGTCTGTAAATTGGAGGGGGACACTTCTATCTTCCATATCAAAGTGTTGGACAGTGAAAAGGTTGCAGAAACAATGGCATAATACATTGTAAAGGGCAGGGGGTTGCACTTGATAAATTACTAATGAACATATAGGCTGTTTTGTGATGCTCTATTCATGTAAACCAATTTGTGTTTTTTGAGGCAATGTCATCATCTATATCCCTGTCCACTAATTTACATTTGATTGCGTTCAATATTTCATGACCATTCTATTAAACTTTTGAAATTCCATATCTTTCTCAATATTTTCATCCAATTTTCATTTAAATCTTACTCTTTGAATTAGTCAACCAATGTAGAGATGAGATATCCCTTTAAACATAATGGAATGTGAAAACATACAAGATTGCAAGTTTCCTTCTGCAAAGAGTCATAAAAGCATATTGGGAGATTTACCAAGTGAGCAGAGACGTGTAGTGATGAGTTATTTGAAAAGGCGAAAAACTTGAAATGTCTGCACTACACTGAGAAATTATAGATCTACACGTGTACCTTTTATTTCTGTAAAGCAGCCTTTACAGATTTGTCCAAGCATGTCTGAAACATCACTCTCATTACAGAATGACTCAAACAGAGCCATGTCCCAGTTTCCATATAGTAAACAAAGCTGTGATGCTGTCATATAATGAACACAAAGATGTTTACCAACTCGTGCAAGACACCATAATATGTACAACATCAACCACACACACACACACACACACACACACACACACACACACACACAGAAGAGAAAGTGTTTCTGTTGTAACAAATGGTAATCCTAAAATAAAATGGCACAGATAAGCCTTGAACCACACCTAGCAAGAATCATGTTGATGTCTACAGGTACAACATGTATAAAGTCATTCCTATCTGCCATGATCAGCGTGGTTTTTCGACTACCCACCTTCAGTTTAGTCACTGCCTCCTTGACTATGTCAGCTCCCTTGGGGCCCTCCGTTTCCACGTTGCCCAGATACTGTTGCCGAGGGAGTCAAACGGACATACACGATCAAAATCAGATTGACAGCATGAAGAATGATCTTATTAAAATGTTAAGAGGCCAATCATGTTGTGAATAGTGCATGTAATTGTAATCTTAAATCAATGCTGAGCAAATTTCAGTAAATGTGTCCTAAGGTTTTGAAGAAAGGATTTAAGGCTGTCAAAGTCATGATCACTCCTATTTCTCTTTTTCCTGTTACCTAACTTCACAATATACAGACTAGTGATTTATCTTTGGCTGCCATCCAGACTGAAGATTTGTACAATATGTACATCATTCTTCATGCAATAAAGTTACAGTGTACCTTATATTAAAAGCTAAAAATTGTCAAAGTATTTAATGATGACTATTGAAAAATCAAAGTAGTAAAATATCTGTCATTTCTGATTTAATGCTAGTAACATGCTTTAATGGATTCTGCCAAATACAAAATGTATAATTTCTCAAATCATAACTCACAATGACATTTCTGACTATGATCTGTGAATCTTTACCAGATATACATTGTAGTATGAGTAGTTCAATGATTTGAAATGGTATAACCAGTTTTTTTTTTTTTTTCTCTCTCTCTCTCTCTTCCTACATAATATTAATGTCTAAGCAGATCTGGGATGACAAAAGATCATGACTTTGAGATGTCTCGTGTGGTTTGGTTTGGTTTTCCTGTGTGGGTTCTCACATATAAAAGTCTGTACAGAGCTCCCAGGCATGTCTAAACCCGGGAAATTCTTTGCTGTAGTTGTTGTCATTGTTGTTGAATGTATGGGGTAAGATAGAGAGACAGGCAGAGGTCTCCAATGGCAAAGACAGAGAGTGTGACGACTGTTGTGCAAAATACTATTGACAAGTCTACGTACATCCTCCGAGACAGCCACTGACAATACAAAATTGAACAAGTACAATGGTGACTTCGGAGAGGACAAAAGGTGACTTGCCTCAGCGCACTGCATACTTCGGTGGATTTCTGTTTTATTTGCCCCATCCCTGTCACACGTAAAGAACCCTATCCTGACACAGCACAAGCCACTGTTTGTACAATTGTACATACTGAAGAGTCTTGAAGAATTTTAGACATAGAATATAGCTGGGTCACTGCAGTGGTGGCTCAATTAAGGGAAATCCCCTACTCTCTTTCTTTCAACAACACGACATGTACTATGAAAACTTGCTTTGTGACCACATTTTGATAATTAAAAGACCACAGTGTGTTTTATAACTTCAGACAACTTAAAGGGAAGACAAACCCAAAGAGCAATGTGGATTGAGTAAAAGCAGCAAAGTTAGTAGAACACATCAGTGAAAGTTTGAGGAAAATCGGACAATCGATGCAAGAGTTATGAATTTTTAAAATGTTGGTGTTCGAACCGCTGGATGAGGAGACTACTAGAGGTTATGACGTATGAGAGGACCACAATATAAAGGAAATATAAAAGGAATTCCACAAAAATTCACTTTTCTAGCAAAATGAAAGAGTTCTTGACTAACCGCTTTCAGAAAGCAGGGGAAATAAGTGCTACCCCTAACATATGTCAGTATCAAGTTGATGGAATATGTAATTTTCATGAAAAATGAATTTTCATTGAATTCCCTTTTTATTTTCTTTATATTGTAGTCCACTCATACGTCATAACCTCTAGTAGTCTCCTTACAAGGTACCCAGCAGTTGCAACACCAAAACTTTAAAAATTCATATCTTTTGCATCGATTGCCCGATTTTCCTCAAATTTTCACTGATGTGCTCTATTAATATTACTGCTTTCACTCAATCCACATTGCTCTTTGGGTTTACTTTCCCTTTAATTTAACTTCCTTCAGGACAAGTTGTGTTAGGGTATGTCAGACAATCTGCTCCATATACAAAAACTATGCTTTGAAGTTCATTGTCTGGTCTTTCTAGACAGCATTAAAAGTATCCTACCCAATTTGGTATACTATATATTATACTCACTATTAAAGTTGTTCCAGTTTATTCAGTTGTTTATCATCACTGCTAGCTTTTATATTGTACTACTATTACAATGCCCTACCCTGCCACAATTTACATTTTCAACTTTACACAACTTGCATAAAATGTGTTCCTCACAAGGGTTAAATCTTTATGTATACCATTTTGCATTCATGATATAAATAATGAGATGTACCTCAGCCTACACTTTATTGGTAGTACCTAACATGCTGAAAGTTATTTGCCAAGAAGTTATTTTGCAACAAAAGGAGTATGAAAAAAAGAAATCATCATTGTACTGAAAACTTCATGGTCAATCTATAGCCTTAACAATCTCACAACTGAGGGGATAGTGAGGAAGAAGAAGAAGAAGAATCTAAGAAGAAGGTCAGAAAGAAAACTCACAGAAACATCCCAATACTCAATGATACAGGAAAACATTACAGCTTGCATTTGTATCAGTCTTGAATAAAAGATTTTTTATGTGTTGCAGAAAGGAAATTCAACCTTTACTGTGAACAATGGACTATCGGTATCTATATCAAATTGTGCACTCTTGTGAGGTACATGTATACATATAAGCCAGAGGAGCACACAGCATTTAGGCTATTGACAAAAAATCTGTGTACATGTTTATGTAGACATACTTGTAACCTGTACACCTTTTAATTGCAATTATGGATGCTAAATATGGAACATACACTGACAAACACACAGTTGCTCAGTTTTTAGGTTATCCCCAAATCCTCGCCAACTTGTCATGGCAGAAACTGGACATACATGCTTGTAAGCTACAGTGTATGAGCTGTTCAGCAGCCTTTTATCCAACACATTAACTACTGTACATTATGTACTTTGCCAATCATAATATATTTGGCTGTGATAGCATACTGGTGTACACGAAAGAGATATCCTTGAGCTGTAGGAATGCTGAAAGCTTATTTTGTATGGAATCCTCAAATTCTAGTGAAAAAAAAAAATGACAAAAAGGAGATTTTGTCTGCACAGTCACCCTTTGGCGGTGAAGCATGCAGTACCTTGGTAAATGTAGTCACATTTTAAAAGCACAGATTGTGGACAAAAATGTGCATTTCATGCAGGGGTTTTGCATTGTACCGTATGTAATTCCTCACTAATACAATTGTAAAGTTCTACAGTGTATGCATGAATGAAAACCTGAAAAGATTTTGGATGATAAAAAGGAAAATATGTAGACTTGTATCCTTGTTTATCAGACATACAGTATTTTTACATCAAGACCATAAGACAAAAAACAAAAAACAAACAAAACAACAACAAACAAACAAAACCCCCAAAATGACAAGATAGAAACATTCAACAATGACACATACGTATCCACATAAGTTAGTTATGTTTACTTGGAACATCAAATATCTCAAAGTGAGAGGATTTCTTGAATTTCTTTCTCTATTGAACTAAACTGGAAAAACAAGAACACAATGTTTTGTGGTTTTATCAATGTGTTAAGAATTGCCTTTGGAAAAATTAGGTATTAAGGTACAGTAAGTCCAGTTCACAGAAATTGCCTTGGCATGAAATCCTTATGGCATGAGAATTTCTACTACATGTACATAGTACTACAGGAAGGTGAGATGAAACTACTATTACAAGCTGCTACAACTATACTGTATGTATCAGCAAGATGCATGACAGTGACTGGCAGAGCTGTAAGTCACTAAAATTACCACTCACAAATCCACAACTCTAAACAACTGGAATCATGTATAGTGGAGGGGGGGGGGGGGGCTTTCAAAGTTTGCTTTAAAAATAATACGCTATGCCAGTCCCCTCTCCCTTCCTGTTTGTTAAATTATCTCGGCAACCAGCTGTCAAAGGCTGCTGATGCAGACCTTTAAATTTCTTTCCTCAAATCTAGATCATATTAGCACAGGGCATAGTGCTGATACATGTATACATGTATATAGTGTATATATGGTGCCGGTGGCAAGAGTAAAATTGAGAGCAATGATATGAACCAGGAAATGCAACAGGTGTTTTATAACTTACCTTGACATTGTACACCACGTGCCCTGATGTGAGAGCTGCAGCCGAATGCACCCAGGTCTTGGGACCTACAGAACCACAATTGTTTGAAAAGATTCAACCATGATACTGTTTGCCACTGTCATTGCCATTTGCCATTGCAAACCATGCAATCAAAATATAGAATTCATTTCAACTGCATTATTACTCTTTAAATGTCTTAATTCCCTTCTCTTTATGTCCCTAAAATGACTGATCTTTTGAATCTAAATCAAGTGCAAACAGCTCTTAATTAATATGTGGGCAATGAAGTTCATAACAGTCTGCTTTCTCAGCAATTGACACAAGATACTGAATTTCATTCACACCAGAAAAAAAAAAAAAAAATACAAGACATTAAATGACATCAGCCAGCATTATAACCAGTTTATGAAATAAGTGTACGCACCTGGTGCATCTTAGGTTTGCTGAATGAATGTACATGTATACAATCATAAGTACGTACTTCTGTTCTGCACTTTTTTTGAACCTCTACAACTTTAATGTCAAACATTGTAATTCTATCTGTAAATCCCTTGCAGAATACACAACACTTTGGTACATAAATCACCACATAATTGAATTGTCTTATTCACTCACCAGGTTTTGAGTTATTCCATTTGGTAGTCATTGCTGTCAGTGCATATAGGCCCTTGTCATACTATCTCAGTGAAAAAGCACCAGTAGTGAACTGGTAGTGACTATTCAGTGTCTCTACTCTTTCCACCATTCAGATGTACAGCTTCAGCCTTGTGTCGGCTTAAAACAAAGTTCACAGCAAAGGTCCAACAGAACCGAGTTCAACTCTGATTGGTATTGAGAAATGCCTTCAGATGCTCCGGTCAACTACAGTGTAGAGCTAGTCCACAAAGCTGCCAGAATTTCCCCTGGATGCTGGAAAAATCACATACGCACAAAGGCGTACATCCTCAAACGATTTGCGGCTGGCAAATTGTCTTTTCGAATGTCCGCCGGAAGACAAACGGCTGGCTTCCTCTTGGTAGAGCCGTGAGCTTCCTCTTATAGGACCAGTTCCCGGTTACCTACAGCTGGCTCTTTGGTTGGGGTCCCATTCAAGGACTTTGTGTGGGTCACTGCATGGCATAGGAAAGATGTTCTTTGTTTTTTTATTTGTTCTTTTTTTTTTCCTTCAAGATACTCTAAACTATACAGAGACTTGTGAGAATGAGAGTATAAAATACCACTCGGTGCTTCAATGGACGGCACCACACAAAGTTTGTCAGGCTACTGTCTTACAAAATGCGTGGTATTTATGACACATGCCTGATCCATATTGTAGGGCCTTATCAGCTCTCAAGCAAATATATGATTGCCATGTACAACATTTACCTTTTATTTGATGTTGGTTTACAAGATCTATAAAGTTATAGAGGAAGTGACATTAAACTGAAAAGTAACATTTTAAATCTATTTCAGAAAAATCCACTATATATGGGTACTGACATGGGAAATCACAGCTTACACTGGTCATGACAGTTTTTCAGATTTAATTCACTTCGTCATCATGGGTTCAATGAGCGTATGAGTAAGTATGTCTTTGTGATCTATGAGGAAATAAAACAAATAAAGTCAAGATCACCTAAAGCATGGCAAAGTAATAGAACATCACTTCTAAAGTAGTTCTTTGTGGGTCTACAAAAGATTCATTTCAATGTTAAAACAACAACAAAATTCCTGCTGTGATCTTCCCTCTAAAGTGCTCTACTTTTATCATCATATCAAATCAGTCTTCATGCAAAATTGGGGCAAGGGGCAAGGATTCTGTAAGAAATGGTGCTAGCCTAATGAAAACAAGGAGTCACTATCAGAGCAGATTTACAAGATCAGTATAAGTGTGTTGGCAAACAAAATGTATTGTTTTGCATTGTTTGTACTACCACAGACATCATGTGCAGGCCATGCTAAACCTTTTACAGGTTGACTTTTTACACTTCAAATCAGTTCTCATACTTATCTGCTTCTTCTCAACAGCAACAATGACAACCGAGAGGAATAAAGATAGATTGATACATTAATACTTTAGAATGCTTGCTGCATGCTTTTGATTTGGGTACAATCTTTGTTGCTCTAGTTTAGAAGCACACGCTGTTCCTAAACTTTAAGTTTGTAAACATCAAAAACTTAACTCTCAATGATTAGCTTGGAGCTTAGCACCGTGTGGATTCACTAGAAAGTTAGCAAGTCTATGATTAGAACCATGAGACATCTTAGGATTTATGCTCTCTCCACGAGCCACAGGGGGTCCCAACTAGAAGTTTTGCTCTGTGTGAACACAATAATCAACGAGCTTGTAAGATAGCATGAACCTCGCTTGTCATTCACATCCGGGTCAACCTCCAGCTGCGCTATTTTGTATGGACATAAGGTCATCATCGAGCGTCATTCACTCGTAAGTTGTATTAACTTAAAGTTTAGGTGCGCGTGTGACCCCGCGTTGTGAATTCACGAGTGGAGCTACGGTGTACACTGTAATCATCGACTTAAGTTTTCGACCTAAACTTCAAGTTTGGCAACTGCGTGTGAACCTATAACTTCTGTGATTAAAGGAGGTCACAGCAATTACCAGCACAGTATTGGACACAAGGTCAATTGCAGTTGTGTACTTGAGGTATCCAGTGTCAACATGACCCTGGATTCTTACCACTGGCAGAATCAGGGCACCGGGTAAACTTTAAAGCATGAAATTCAGACATCATCACAAAATACTGATAAGGACACTTTACTGGCCAGGATGCGAAATTTAACACTGAACTACAGAACTGTAACTCCCCCCCAAAAAAAAAACAAAAAACAAAAACAAAAACAAAAACAAAACAAAACAAAACAAAACATACACACACACAAACAAACACAAAACAAGATGAAGTTGCTCTTCCAAAGCATGAATACACAGGGACAGTAAAAAAAAAAAAAAAATAAAATAACTAAAAAAAAATTTTAAAAAAGTATTTTGGAGATTTTTCCTTTCTATATTTTCAATTATTGTTACAAATTATAGTTGAATCTGCATACCCCATAGAGAGAAAATGATTTTGTATGAGAATAGATTTAAATAACTGAATATGAGCAACACGGAGATTCAGAGGGAGGTATCCCAATTCTCTTATTAAAACTCTAACTACTAGTTTATCATTTTCATTTTCAGAATTTTGCTCACATTTTCACTGATTTTTTTTCTTTACAATTACATTGGTATACAGTACACGTACAAATGTACATGTACAATTGTACCACACCTTGAAAATAATCTACATTACTTTGGAAGTTTGTGTTTACAAACTCCAAATCTGGCTGCAAGACAGGTATTATGCTGATATTAACAGCATCAAAATAGTGCGGACTACTATTTGCTCCTGCTCTGATTTTACAACCAAATAATGTAAATATTACTGACATACAGTGTACTTGTGTTTGTAGCTAAAGGGTATTAGTTTTTTTTTTTACATTTCACTTCACTGACCTTGATACTCATGACAAGTGATATACAACCACTGCACTGGTTTCACATTTACTGCATGGATTTTATTTTTCCCCGATGACCTTGATTAAAATACACTTGTATACCAAAATAACCCCTTTTTTGGATACTATTCAAAAAGGAAATCAATGTATGTAAAACTTCACTAAAAACAAAATAAAACATGGATTTGTTCAAGGGTAAAATGGGTACAATACTGTTGAAACAAGAATTTAGCCTGTATGTCAAAATCAATTCTACTCTAAAGAGCATGAAGTTTCCTCCCCATGGTATTAAAGAATCTCTGCACTTTTTGACTTTTAGACATAATAGTGGAATACAACATGATGTACATGTACATCATACTTATTAGTAATACATGTATTAATGATAATTTAATAATCAGCCAAATGATCCTAGGAAGTTCTATGAATTTCTGATATGCACATTGTAAAATTCTGCAGTTTTGCAAGTGGCAGTACAGGTCCATCCTATGTGTAAGGAAACAGTGATATGGATTGGTTTCAACAAAATGCCAAATGGTCACAAGTTGAAGTAATGTCAATGATATCACTTGGCTTATTAAATTAATATTTAACAACAGGCATGAAAGTACCAGTAGGCCGACATCACTTTATATCTCCCACTCATGGTCATCCATATAAGTTACTGTGTGAACCCTGGCCCTGCTTTGTGAAATCATGTGAAACTTCAAAATCCCATTAATTTCTTCTTAGACATCAATATATTTCATAACCTGTTTTATAACTCTTCAACATTTTTATCTGTCTCTACTTTAGCTAGCTACTTATCAAGAAGGCAAATTACATGAAGAGGTATTTGCACTGACACTTGACATTTTGAGAGCACAAGATCAGGGATTTCTTGAATTTTTCTTAGGAAAGATTTTTGCTTCTGTCTTGCTAATATATGGCCCATTTGTCTTCAATCAAAACACAATTCGATTCCTATTTTCCTTTTAATAGAATAGAATTGTACATGTGTCTCCCACACAGAAACCCATCCAACCAAACAAACCAACCCCACAACGCAACCCTACCCTGCCCTGTCTCTAACGTCAGAGACCCTACCCAAACGGCGACCTCCCCATTCGGCCACTCCAACCCTACTGTCCCCATAAACAATGATAAATAAATGTACTAACTACTCTGAAGTACAGTTTGGGATATGGGATCATTTTACAATGGGTACATGGACCTGGCACTTATCTTAAAGTAACTCCAAAACTCTTGCAAAACTTTAATTTGTAAAGTTGAGAAATTCTACAAATTTCTGACATTGGCGAACTCACTCGGCTTTGCGAAGGCGGCAAGCGCTAAGCATGCACACAAGCAATGTATTAAAACCCCTAGCGGTTGGCAGGTTCGTTATGTAATGGGCGTGGGCTACTACTGCAGACAGACCTTCATTCCGAGATCTTAGGCTACCGTCGCCCGGCCCTTCCCTTCCTCAACGGAGAGACAACGCCAACAATATTCACTTCTTTTCAGGAACGACACAAACCATCCTGCTACTTTTCCTCCACTTATTTCCCTTTATGTTGCCTGACTGTTGGAGGAGTAGAACTATACGTAAAATACATGTTCTGAAATCAGAGTTTTACCCCGGAGTTTTACTTACCTTTATTAGCACGGCCGCAGCTTACCACTGGATCGCTACCGGTAACCACTTTCTATAAGATCCTCTTATCGCGTGTAAGTAGCTGCGCTAGCTAGCTAGCTCTCCTCGGTTTGCGTTTAGTATATCAGCCGTGTGCGATGTGTGAACGTGTGTGCATGAAGTGATACCGAAGGAACGAAGTTCGCCGAGAGACTGTGATAGTGAACCCGTACCCGCATGCGCAAGTACAGTCAGACCGCAACGCTGCTGTTAATGAGCTCAAATCAAAAATTTATCGTACGCGCAGGTTTTTGCGCATGTCCTTCTCAGCACCCGAGATTTTGCGAGATAATTCAGAGACAAAGTGCATGGTCTACGAGATTCACTTATTGACAACATGAGGCTAACATGAAGATCTACTATCCGCTACTAATTGACATGGTTTGTGAATATTTGAAATAAATCACACCTTTTAATGCTTACATTATATAAAATGAGCTTATGATACCATTATTCAAATCTCTGCAATTTATCGATATTTTCCAAACGACCCTGAGACAAATTAGAACAAGGCTTTCTATTTATTGCCAACCCGACCCGTTCATAGGTTGAATCACCACATGAATGATAGTCAACGTTTTAGATATACTTGTTATAATAGCACAGTAAGAACTGAATTGGTCCCTCGCTTAGAAAACAATAAAAATTTAAAGTCTCGTCGAGTAAAAATCATAGTGTGGCAATTCGAGATACATGAATGATCATGCGCTCCCAGGGTATCATTAGATAAATTACTCAGCGATGTATACAGTGGATTAATAAGGAATAATTATTCTAATACCAAATAGAGAGCTCCAAAGAACTCATGTGCGCAAACTTTAGTGCTATATCTTTTATTATTTATTTGTATGCTATCTATTAATGCACGCTACTCTATCTAGTTGTGCAAACAAAGTTCAAGCCAAAGTTGAGCTGTCGATCAGAGTGGAGTGTTGTTCTTGTTGTTTACGTGGAGATCAGGGGCCCGTTGCATAAAACTCCAACCGGATTTTTTTCCGGTTGAAATCACAAAATTCCGGTTGGAAGCTCCCAACCAGAGTTTTTATGCAACGGATTTTACATTCTTAGATTAGCAACCTTAAAAAATTCTGGTTGGGCAAATTTCAACCAGAATTTTCTAAGGTTGCTAAAAAAGTTTTATGCAACGGGACCCAGGGCCTGAACCTGAGCGCGTATACATACATTGTGCGCGCGCACACACACACACCATAGGGTCCTACACTGTCATCTACACACAGTGTATTACTGTTATGTAGAATACACGTTTACTGTTATACCGCGAGGTTCGTTCAACTCTCCACTCAGAGGGAATTAACCAATCAGAAACGCGTATTCGCGGCAAACTGAAATCTCGTCAAAAATTAACTGTACAACGCAATGATTTATTCGCCACCTGACCCGTTCATAGGATCAGTCCACATAAAGTCATCATGTTTTCATAGAATGATATTTCCTCTTTCATTTTATAATTCTTCCATTTTGGTCCACCTTAATTTCATTAGTCTAGTGTACCCCTTAAGAAAAATGAAAAATATGCAAATTTTGCGTTTTATAATTGCCTTGTTCAGTATATTTTATAAGTCATAACCTTTTAAGTGGTCAAATTTTATCAAAGTACAACTCTTCAGCTCTTTATCGATGTATAAATCATGAAGATTGATAATGTCGTTTAGATTTACAGACACTTTAAAAATGTGGTCTCCCAGCTCATTACGTATTCATGTCCGCGAGGTCCATGCATACGCGTACGATAAATGCGAAGGCTTTTCAGGACGTTGCGGTCTGACTGGTAGAAGTAAGGCCAACATACACAAAATGTGCATCGAGCCGAATGAAGTGGAAGTTATCGCCCAAGTTTGACAAAACTTACTTGTAATCGATTACTACTTGGTTAATTTCGGGAGGGCTCTCTTTTTCTTTTCTGTTCTCTTGTTATAAAATTTCAAATCAGGGGCGGATCCAGGAATTCTGTAAGGGGGGGGGGGCGCAACTAATATTTCTGGTACCACTTCCGGGTTTCATTTCATTTTTTCTTTTTATTTCTTTTGTTTTTAAAGAAAATAAGGGGGCGTGCGCCGGTTGCGCCCCCCTCTGGATCCGCCACTGTAAATTGTGAAATTGTGCAGAAAGAATGTGTTGATGTGATATTTATCATGATTATGGTAATATGACTTGCACAGTTCCCCTTTGTGTAATACCGATTATTATTGAAACTCATCAGGGGAACAAAAACAATGAGGTATTGTTTTGTATATAAAAATATGACGTTGAGCCCATGGGTAGGCCTATAGGTAACTTAAACTGAGAAATTATTTTTATAAAGTTGTAACGATCAATCAAAATATCATCAGTTAACATTATCTGTTAAATTTCGTTTTATTGACGAAGAATAAAGTTAATCCGAACTGGGCGATACGATCGACACATTGTTGTCGTGCATGCTGACATAATTGCCTCACACCTTTACAGATCCTTGTAAGTAGAAACGATGATGTCTCTGCAACGGCCACTTTAGTTAGATTTGATTAAGACAATAAATTATAGGGGGCTACATGCTATGGGGAACCCATGCTATAATGACATTCTCCTTGCCAAAGAGCTAAGGCCCCTACGCGTGAGGATAAAAAAGAGATGAAGAATTATAGGTCTAACAATGCGCGGTGGTTGTTACATATAGGCCTTTGCAGTGTTTATGGAGAAACAAATGTTTTCGATAGACTGTCTTTATATTATAGAAAGTATGATGACATTATGGAATTTTTGAGGAATTCTGATTTGTAGACATTTTTAGTTCTTTTTTTGATAAACACTAAACTTCTATATCCGTTATCCCATATGATAATAAACAACACTGTTCTCACTTACCATTGCAATGCAATTCGACACCAATGTATAAAGTTGATTTAAAAAAAATCTTATAAATTATATTCCCGATATACACTTCATAGAGAAATCTAACTGGACACTGGGATATGGTTTTGAAGGCTAAATTTTTTGTTCCAAAGCACCAATAAAGAAACACAAAATTAATACATGACACTTAATATAGGTGAGGTATACCTCATCAATCTCAAGCCTTTATACTCATGACTTTTGTTTCATTTTTCCATCTGGAAGATGGCGGGAGGCCCGTCACAGCTGCACATAGGACCTACATAGCTGGTCTTCGATCATGCATGGGGTCCATCACAGCTTGGATGCGAGGAGGGACCACTGATTTCACCGGCCCCCCTTTATTTGCGATGAACTTCGGAATGTTTTCCTTGCAAGAGTTGTCGTGACTCTCACACACGGGACCTCCATAATACAGTATGTCCCCCCCCCCCCCCCCAAAAAAAAAAAAAAAAAATACAATCAGATTTTCGAATTGATCACACCCAATATTATGATTGACCTCTCTAAATACTACTTCAGGGTCTTGAAATATAATATCTTAGCTCTTATATTTTGCAGACACCCCATTCAGTTTTCTTAAACAGGAAATGTAGATTGTTGTAAATCATGTCATGAGTCTGATTCTTCCAATTTTAGCACTTCGATGCTCTTGTGTGTGAATACCATAGACAGAACTTGGAGGGAAGAGATTCCTGACATCCTCTGCCAATTCCTCATTTCTCACAATCATGAAATTCTTCCGTCGAGATGTTTTCATTGCAACTTATTGACAAATTGTCCTACATCGACGTATTATAAATCAATTGATCAGTGTTTTAGTAAGCCGTAGCGGCTGTGGTCTAGTGGAGATGACGCCTGTCCGGTGATCAGGAGGTCGTATAGGTTCGAATCCTGCTCGAGTATGTACACCCATGATTTTTATCATGGCTATACACTACTAAAACACTGATCAATTCAGTGCTTATTTACGTCAATGTATAGGGCAATTTGTCAATCATTTGCAATGAAAACATCTCGACGGAAGAATTTCATGATTTTGAATAATTACGCAGTCACGATCCATCCGCTGCATGCTATAAGGATTGAACACTTGCTGTTGGGCGAAAGCTCGGTGGTCTAGTGGAGATGATGCCTGTCCGGTGATCAGGAGGTCGTAGATTCGAATCCTGCTCGAATATCAAATACGCCCATGATTTTTATCATGGCTACACTATTACAACACTGATCAATTCAGTGCTTATTTACGTCGATGTATAGGGCAATTTGTCAATCAGTTGCAATGAAAACACCTCGACAGAAGAATTTCATGAATTTGAACAATAAAAACAGTACCCGCTGCTTGCTATAAGGATTAGAACCAACACTTGCTGTCGGGCGAAAGCGCAGTGGTCTAGTGGAGATGACGCCTGTCCGGTGATCAGGAGGTCGTCACGGTTCGAATCCTGCTCGAGTATGTATCCTCGTTTCTCTTTGACCACTGAAGCAAATCGAATGGGGCTTTCTGTAAGACTGTGGGTAATGAGTTAGTTTCATCATGGACCTACGTAGGTCCATGGTTTCATACCCTAAATTTGTATTTAGATTGATTCACTATTTTAAAGATATCATTGCGGAGGGTCCCGTTGTAATTTGTTTTGTTTTGTTTGTTTGTTTGTTTGTTTGTTTTTTGTTTTGTTTTGTTTGTTTGTTTGGTTTTTTTTTTTGGGGAGGGGGGGGGGGGGGACAGTAGAGTGTTATGCTTTCGTAGATGGGAGCTGTCGTAACACACAACATTGCTCACAGGGAGACTTGGGAATCGAACCCGCGCAGGTCCTTGGAACTGAATGGGGCATAATAGACGCGCTATACCCACCGCCAATATATATATAGTCATTGTCACATAGGCCTATTATTGCTGGGTTTTTTTTTATTATTATTATTCAATTCAATAGTCAATTCATTTCCATAAAAAGGCATTTCAAAGAAGTATGGCCTACGCCCTACAAGTTGTTGATTTGACTTTCATTCATCTCATTAAGGACAGTTTATCGAACATAAAAACAAAATATATGCACGAATGATATTATAACAAAAAAAAAAGAAACAATGCACCCTTTGTCATGGTAACAAAAAAAAAACAAACAAACAAACACATAACGACAGAATAGAGTGTTCCACTAAAGGGCCAAGCTTGTAGGACGTGGAACACTGAAAAGAAAACGCAGGAGCACCACTATTATACCAATGAAATACATTCATTTCAATTCAATATACCATTAGGCCTGTAACACTAATCATTGATATAGATGACGATAAAACAAGCATCTACAATACTTGGGCCTACTACAAAAAGATTTTAGAATGCATTATATCATAACATAGCAACTTGGTACAGACACTTTTCGGCCGTGTATACCAGGAAAATGTGACCAAAAGAGAAGATTTCATACACGCGGCCAGAACAACAAAGATAATTATTATTATCATTGTGATTGCACTGTAATTGTAATACATGTATCTTCCTCGATTTGAACATTATCAGGTTGCTTGTTTTTTTGTTTTTTTATAGCAACATTAGCGCCATCTATGATCCTGTGTTATTATCTTTGTACCATAGTCCTACATTGTGCATACATGGTCATTGGGATGTCATTCATAAAAACATGTAAAGCCTAAGATTACTAGTAAATCACCTGCGTCATGTAGCCTATACTCTTCATCGGTGATGGGCCTATACATCCATAATGATCATCGAAAGTTATTTGACACAGTTACGTATTTAATTTGTTTAGTTTGTATATTGGACATAGTATCGTGAAGAAAATGAAGAAGAATGTACAACCGTTCAACATGCATTCAACGACTGCGTTGCCATTTTCGTTCTATCGTTTATCTTAATCGATTAATAATCAAAACCTGTTGATCAAGATTAGTCGCTAACTTCACGAGTCTCGGGGGATCGGTGCATACCAACATCTTGGATCGTGAGGGGAGCTGAGGTAGTAAGCTTCTAGGCGTGCATGCAGCGCAGGTGGAGACAGCCGTAGCCAGCGTCTCGATTGGATACCCGGCCGGGGCGCCTGCGTCGGACCGACTTCGAAAAGGTGGGTAGGTACTTAAACTATGTTACTCTGTATGTCTATTATACCTGATTCTTGACTGAAGAATCAGTCCATATCGTTAGGGATATGTTCTGCGGAGATTTTAGACAACGTCAGGCATTAAATTACTCATATTAGGGCCTATGCAGTTTCGCATCCAAGCAAAATCAAGTACAGTTGCAGCGCTTGACCGAAAGATCGGTCTGTATCTGTCCGTCGGGGAATGTTCCGCGGAGACTGTGTCTGGCTTCACGGATCCCCTTGTCTATATGGGGGACAGCGTTAATGGCAAAATATAAGAGTCCTCCGGACAGACGGATCTTTCTGTCTATTGCAGCGCCCGATATCGACCCGATGAAGGCGGTATAAGTTACTGTAAGTTAGTAATCATCTACTAGTAGGCCTACATGCACCATAGTCCATACATACAGACACGCCGGGCAGAGACGAGAGGGTAGATCGTATACCGTCCTGCATCCGATCATCAGGGAGGTGGGTGTCACCTCCCTGATATGTTGAGAATGTGGTATGTGCCTGCAAATGTGTGTGGCAGGTAAAATGCTGCTCTTCTTTCAAATGTTATTCTACTGTGGTTAGCGGATTTGCATTCATTGATTATGCGTATCAGATCATTAGTTTATCATTTTGCCAAATGTGTGAATGAATGAATCTAAATGAATCATATTATTTTATTAGGGATGGCACATGATCAGTTTGTGACCCCATAAATATAACGGCCCCCCAGGCCCAGATCATTGACATCTTCTTGGTCCAATTTTTCAGAGATACATTTAATTTATGAGGGTGTTCGTACCCTGTAGCAAGACTTGTCAACGAAGTACATCAACAAAATGTATCTTTGTGGAAGACACGGAGGCTTGTCAAGTTGTAGTTGGAGAATGTTTTTGACTACTTGAGTATCCTTTAATGTCAGTAATGAATCCAATCACGTGTTTACCTAACTGCACCGGCAACCCCAACACACACCGTGCTGTTACTAGTTACATCGCCCCGCGCCGGGGTTAATGTTAACGGATCCATTGGCATTGCATTACTTTCCTTTTACAATCCTTCTGTTGTAAAAATAGCGAGAATATTGCTTATGCTCTTCTTTTCGAGCAGCGACATTACTCCAGAACTCAACAAGGTGGTCAGACTCAGAGATATATCAACACAACAGAAGAGTTCAACATTGTCATTGAGTCATGGGGGATGGTGACGGCATTTCTGAGACAGAATGGCGTCGGCGCTGGGCCCCGGACCTCAGCGCTTTGCCCTGGGTCCCTTTCACCATCAATGGCACAAGCCTCATGGTCAAGAGCCACTTCAGCGACTCGTCGTATACCGTCCTCGTCTACGACTATGCCTCTGTGTGGCAAGAGGAATGCTCCGCTGACTGTGTGCAGACAAGAGCAAAGGTGAGGGTAAAAAGAGTGGCAGCTTCTTGTTGAGTCTAACTTTAAAATTGTCAGTTTTGATTGAAATATCTCAGTTTATGTTGACTACAACATTAGAGTTATTTTCCTGTAGTCAAATAAAAGAATCACAGTATCAGTACATGGACAATAAGAGCCTAGAGATTGTACTCTTCCTCCAGAATGAAAACAAAAGACAAAACAAAAGCATGAATTATAAAATGAGTACTGATCGAGCTTTGAGTTTTGAGTCGATAAGTGTTACCGGTACTATCCTTTAAAGGAGTGAAAGCTACTTTAGGGATATTTGAGTGGGGATTGATAATTACTGCAGATATCGCATTTGTAGAATTGGTACATGTAAGGTCAATTTCAGTGGACGGTATTAAAATGTGGAGTAGAGCCCACTTGCCTATTCTGCACACCACCTGTTTGCTGTGAAACGTCTGTCCAGCCACACTATGAGGGCACTTCGTATGAGAATTGGAGATTGAAGGAAGGGACCAATGCAGACATATGAAAGCCCTTTGTTTTAATCCCTATCAGGGGCAGCGGAATGTTTTACAAGGTGGGGGGGGGGGGCTGTGGGACGGGGATGGGGTCAAAGTCAGTTGGACTTGGTACCGGTAGTCTAGTGGATACAATGCTTGTATTGTAATTATATAATCAGGAGATAGTTGATTCGAATCCAACCCAAGTATGTATGTCTATGAAAGATTACTCATCATGGCTACTACCAACAAACAAACAGAAAAAACACCGAATAATCGGTGCTTATGTTGATGAAGGGCTTTGTCAATCAGTTGCAATTTTAAATTTGTTCATGTACTGATCCCTGATTTATCTGAACTGCTGCTTTTCTCCTGGTAGGAGTGCAACCCCAATGTAGAGGCCCCCATCAGCAAGCTCCTGCAACATCTTGGAGAGCTCCTCGGGGAGCCGCAGAAGTCCGCCAAGTACTCCCTGAGCTACCCCCATCAGAGGCAGGGGGACCGGCGGCTGGGGACCCTGATTGTCAAAGTGGCCTCCAAGCTGGCCCAGGGAGTCCCTTTCAGTTGGGACCTCTCACTGCTCAGGGCATCCGATGAAGTAGTGAGTTAGATGTAGTAGTGTTCAGTGTCCGTAAAGGCATGTGGAGTTGTTGTATACTGCATTCACCAGCGAAAAAGCCACTCTTTTTTTTTCACAGAAATAAAGGACTAGCACAGCCTAGGTATGAGAGCATGCATCATTTTCTTATGGGGGGCATTGAAATACACAGCCCAATGGTACATAATTTGTGTGGGGTAGTAAAAATTTGTATCAAAAAGATATACAAGGCATTTGTTGGACATCATGATGATCATATCATGAAGCAAGCAAGAGTCGTTTTAAAAGAAAACTGTACTGACATTTTCTAATTGTCTGATAATTCTAATCTACATTTTTTGATGCCTACTACTGGAAAGAGAGGATTGTAAAACCCAGGATAAGCCTGTAATGATTTTTTGAAAAAAATGAAAACGAGCAAGCCATGGAACGATCCACGCAATTTGGCCTACGTCACAGGTGCTCTTTGTGCACAACTCCGACATTAGCAAGACGAACTACATAATGCCAATTTACTGATGAAATTTCACACGAAGCACTCCAAAAGCTGTTATTTAGTATAATTGCACTATGGAGCTATAATAAATATGTTAAACAATATCTATTAATCTTTAAAAGCAAGCTCTTCAACAGCTTTTTATTTAGATAAAACTTGTGGGGAAATTCCAGATATGCAAAATGAAATTGGCATCGTTATCCGAACGTGCTGCCCATAGAAGACCGTGCGTAAGTAACGTTACGCATTGATGATCATGATCGAGCGATGGTTCGCGAGTTCAAACTATCTAACGTAGATGAGGGCTGAGTGAATCTCGAAAATCCAAATGTAGATAGACTCTCTTCAACGGCACGCACGATTTACGCTTAGTGAGATGAAAACGGTACCCAGTACACATAGACTCTGAAATACTAGAACTAGGACAAGGACTACTGAGCAGTCAAGGAGTAGGTTCTACGTGGCAGTCCAAGTTTTGATGAGTAGGCCTTGCACTCACTCACCGTCGACATTGCAGCTGTAGGCCCTATGTGCACAGTGCTAAGGCACAGCGTAACGTTACATACCCTGCTGCCAGAACTTAAAGAAAGTCCAGAAGAAAGTCCAGACCCCAGATCTAGATCTGGACCCTTGTCCTGCAGGCACTGTTGTTCCTGTGCTGAATTTTTCAGGTAAGGTATCTGCTTTATGGATTTCCGATGTTTTGTAGTCGAGTAAATCTCATAGTGGTGTTCTTTACACCAAGGACTAATGTTAGATCTAACAGTTTGTTTCAGTAGGCCTGCTAGGACCCATATCTCGGAAGAGTGGCCTGACCACGTAGATTCTAACACAGTGTCGCCGCTTCGCGATCCCAGCGCTGGTGTAGGTATAGTGCTAGCGTACTTCCGTATCCATGTAGATATCTCAAAATTCACCTTGCCAAATGGCACCAAACTCACAGGAAGTACTTTATGATTCATATCCAACAGCTCACATTAATTGGAAACAAATCACATGTTGGGAAGCGTAAGTGTAGATGTCGACTTTCCTGTTGGTGTCGCTAAAAATAATCTGCTCTACGACTAACATGAGTGATTGCGGCCAGGCCCTACCTAGAGTGTCTATCTGCTGCGCACGCACAGACTGAAGTTAGCCATTTAATATCATGAGACAAATCTTTCAAGTAATCGGGGGCAATAAATAAATTTACAAATTATTTGTGGTAAGTTGAATGAAAAATGTAGTTCCTATATCACACAAGTCGCAAAAATCATTACACTTTTGAGTTTAGTTCTCGCGTAAATTCCCCGTTCGCACAGTACTAGTCGGCTAACTTCAGTTCTAGATTGTGCATCTTGCGTTCGCCAAGATCTCTCGCGAAGAGTGATTTTTTTTTTTGATTGACGACTTGAAAGTCGGCGTCAATATTGATACTTCTCGATTACTGATTTCGTTCAAATATAAGAGAATACTTTGAAATATGCTATGAAGTATATCCTGTAATTTTGGTGCGATTTGGTTTAGTGAAATTTGAGATATCTACATGGATAGAACAGTACACAAGCGCCGCCTGCTAGCTAAATTAGGCCTAAGCATCGTCTGCTACTCGATACGAATTAACGCACGCGTATGCAAGCACTTGTAATCAGTAATAGTGAGAGCACCTGTGACATCATAACATCCGGGCTCGTCAGCTCATTAGCATAATACTCACCTAAAAAGTTCCATTTTTAACATTAAATTACGGACTTAATCGTTATAAAATTGTGATTCTGTTTGCACCACTGGGTCTTTTAGAATTAAAAGAACAACATATAAAAAAATAAAAAACCGGTAAAATGCCCTTTTAACCAAACCCTTATGCAACCAAGTGTTATTATTATTATTATTTTTTTTCTTCCTGGTTACCCACAGGCATCAACCCATCTGACCATTCCGCTCCTCACACTGGTATCGGAGCTGATGAGACGAGAGCGGGAGCTGCAGAGGCTGATGAAGAGAAAGGACGAGGAGATTGAAGACTACAAGATGTCTGGGGCCAAGATATCCCGCAGTGAGTCGGTCCATCCTCCCCCTCCACGTCTCTTGATAATGTACAGTGCTGCCATCAGATGGCACATCCTGTGCATGTGTGTCTTTGTAGTGCTATATTTTTAAAGGTTTTACAAAAATGAGAAACTCTGACTATGATGTACAGTGAGGCATATCAAGCATCAAATCTTTTTAGATTGTGTTGTACCATATTGTAATTTTATTATATTGTATTTTATTGTGTCATATTGCAAGTATTGCATTGGATTATCTAATGTGTTATACAGTGAACTTGGTTGCATACCACTGTGTTTTGCCAGCTATCTTCAACAGAGAATTTATGCACAACACCAATAAAAAATATAATGGATGAAGCAGTAGGTATCCACTGTCAAAAAATCTCGGTTCGGTTTTTGAGCTTCCTGTGGGCTTTAGTGTTTAACCCTTTTACCGTGCTTTGTTCACTAGAATGCACACACACTGAAGTGCTTTCTTTGCCGACTGGCACAGATGCCTGGAAATTACCAAATTGTTGATGAATGGAGATTAACTAATCCCCGCAATAATCCCCGCAATCCCAATTGCATCACTATATGGCCTTCTTGTTGGACTGAGGCACATTGCTACACCTGAGTGGACTTGTTACTCTACTAAAGGATCAAGTTTGGATGGATCGTGCGATGCCAATGAAAAAGCTAGGAAAGTTAAAAGCTAGCTGCCTGGTAACACAAAGGGTTGATGAAATTGTTTTCCAGGAAAAAGATGTGAGCTTATTAGGATGGATAGAAACCAATATTAAATCTGCAGGGGGGAGGGGGACTGAAGGAGTAGAACTATTCCTGGTGTATATGCTCTGACCCCGCGTTCACATTGGTCCCTGCGACGCGGGGACATCCACAAGAGATCTTATCTTTTTTACGACTGACCGTTCACATTGGTATCTCATCTGTCCCCGAGCTGTGGGGGCATTTTGGGGCTTGGAGCGAGCTCTGCCACTTGAATCCAGGCATAGCGCATGCGCACATTTGATGACCACAGCTGGACGCTATCAATTGTGCCCAAGGTCACTCTCCCCTCCAAATCTTGTCCCCGTACCCGACTTGCTTCGCGGGGACGAGGGGACAAGTCCCAGCAGCGAGCGTTCACATTATGGTTTCTGAGGAGAAAGTCCCAAAGCTCGGGACTTTCCCCGCGTTGCGGCCCCGCGTTGCGGGAAGCAATGTGAACACGGGGTCTGTCACATTGACAGATGCTAGAAATGTCCATATTGTTGGGTTTTTTTTTTTTTTTTCTAATTCTATTTATTGGATTCCCTTTCTTCTAGAGCACAAGCTTACACAGGTGTTTGACGGGAAGGCATTCAACCAGGAAATGGTTCAGTCAAAGGTAAGTCTGTCTTGTTTGTGACTCCAGACCATGGAGGTAATTACCATGGCAACATTTATTAGTTGTGTCTAGAACTGCATCAAGGTTTTCTTTTATGAAAATTCAAATTTTACGCTGTGTGGCAGACCAACATTTACAGATGGAGTTTATGCTTCGGTGCTTAGCAAGAAAGCAGGTCTATATAGTGCTTATGATACCGTAATACCTGAACGGTTTCTATCATGAAGAGTGTGCGACTATTTCCTCATCAAGCAACAAAACACACATAACAGATTGGCCTAGAACAAATATATCAGAAAAATATCTGACAGAATGCTTCATGCAATGCCCCCTCCCCCCATTCACTCTTCCGAAGAAGACTTGATTTGAATGACAGTGTATAGTAATATAACGATATTTCTCTCTTCAATCTTACATCCACTCTGGGACACTGGGGGGTTATTGGATGCAGGCATTCAAAGCAGAAGTTGAGGCAGGAGGGAAGAGAGCGTTCTCCAGTCAGGGTCAGGATCTCTACAAGGAGGTGATGGTAACCAGGGCATGGCTGAATAGACCGGTAGACAAAGGTAATGCAACTAGAGGTGTGGTCTCCCGTCAAGACTTTTCATTTAACCTAAGTGACCAATTCTATTTGGTCAGGGAAATAAAATCATGATTTTCAGAGAGCAGGAATTGTCTGTAAAGAGGTTTTTTTCTGAGTATTTACAGGCGAAAAACTCATCATACAAAGGAATTTTTTTAAAGTGTACAACTGAAAAGCTAAGGAGAGAAGAAAGTGAGGTTTTTTTGTAGTATGTTACATCTTATGCTGCAGAAAGATGTGAAATATTACTGGTTTTTAAGATTAGTTTCAAAGATAGTAGCACAGATTATCATATGAGATTTCTATGATATTGTTGTTTTGTGATGCTGGCACTGATGATGATGGTAATATTAACTATTTTGAACTTCATGTGCAGTGTTCTCAAATGTGAACAAGGCCAGTGGTCAATTACATCCTGTTCATGTTTGTAAAAGTAACACATTCATAATCAATTGATATGTATCATAGCAAGACAAGATCAAAGTTTTTTAATGTAAAGTTGTCATTGTAGCCACTCTATGTCTTATCTGTCATTTCTTGAAGTTGTTTAGAATTGGAATCAAACTGTCTGTGATTACAGTCTTCTCAATGTCTTGCATCTGAAAACAAAAACTCTAAAGATAATATGTGTTCTTACCTGCAGATCATGTGATTCCTTTTGAATATCTATGTGTTATGTGATATTCTGATCAGATATGATTGAAATGTTATATTGTGATGGTGAGAAACTCTTAAACATTTCCCACTGCACAGTTTTAGTAGTTAATGATTATTGGAGAAAAAAAAAATTATGAGTATTTCACTGTTATGTCCATCTAGATATATTTTAT